>NC_056746.1:539871866-539949366 GCF_019279795.1 Protopterus annectens
TTCTGCTCAGAATAACTATCCCATTTGATTATAGAATGGCGTTAGCCATCCTGTGGTCAATAATTATATATTTCCCCTAATGAGAATACATGGGATAGATAATAAATAATTTGAGGGGATCCATGCATGGGATAAAACGTTTAGGAGCTGTATCTGTCCATTAGTAGTACAGGGAGGAGTCCTGGGATAAATTTTCTATTTCCCATCCATAGATCTAAGATGCACTTGAAAATGGAAAGGGATGAACTTTGTTTTATGTGAATGGGGTGTCTGAGTGATGTCCTCTGTGAAATATAACTGTCCCTCCAAACCATTATGTTGATGTTGCAGAAGAGGTTTAGATCCCTAGACCAAGTATTTCTGATGCCATTTGACTTGCTGTTCTGCAGTAAATCCATCAGTATTGGATTGGAGGATGCCTTGTATACCAGAAACAGGTAAGTTCTTAGCAGTCAGTAGAATACTGAATATAGTGACTGGGCATTGATTTGGTCCATGTAGGACATGTTTTTTAGGTATTGTATTCTTTTAGTAAAGTATCTCTGTGGATGTTCCAGTTGTAGCATGTGTCTGGATAGACATTTGCCAAATGGGTAATTATATTTAATGACTGGTCTAATCAGGGCTGAGTAGAGGGGGACAATAGCATCCCTAGATCTAGACATAATCACTTTGCTTATAAGATATGCAATATAGAAGCACTTTCTTGCAATGATAGACACATGTTGATCAAAGGTTAAGCCACTGTCCACATAAGTTCCCAAATCCTGAACAACTGGGTCACCTCTTAGGGGTGTGTTATCAGTGTGGTAATTTCCTGTGGTAGATGACTTCCCAAAGGATACAATAATACAATTTTTTGGCATTTAGTTTCAGACCATGGTTTTGACACCAGTTATTTATTTGAGACAAACCTTCCTGTAGGATGTCTAAGTCATTTGGGGGATTCAACGACTGCTCCTAGCTTGCAGTCATCTGCAAACATAGTCAGCCAGAGCCCTTTAGTATTGGCTTTTGCTTCAGAAAAGTAGATGCCAAACAGGGGAGATCACAGCACAGAATCCTGGGGGACTCCACTGGTAACTGGTCTCTTTGTGGAGGTAACTTCCCATATTTTGGTTATCTGTGTCCTATCCTATTGTTGGCAATCTAGTGGGTGACATATGGGTTTATTCCTGATATATTTAGCTTTTCTACTATACTTGAGTGGGGAATTGTGTCAAAAGCTTTGACCAGGTCAAGGTATGCCATGTGTACTGTTTTGTCTTCATCCATTACTTTGTGACCTTTTTAAAAAAAATCCACCAGGCTGAGTAGGCATGAACTGCCCTTGATGAATCCAAACTAAGATGGGTCTAGCGTTTGGAGGTTCCCTAGGTCCTGATTGATTAATTCCATGATAAGTCTTTCCATGGCTTTGCATATGACATTTTTGGCAGCCACCAGAATTAAACGTAACAAGGCCTTATTATGTCTAGGCAATTCAGATCCTGTATCCCAGCTTAAAAAAATAATTTCCTTGGTTGCAAGCAGTTGCTTGTAAAATATGTCTTACAGAGTAATCTGTATGGAACTTTTAAAGTCTGCCAACTCGTTACACTCCCAAAACAGATGTTCACAGTTATCTCTTTCTTCCCAGTCACACTTCCATCATTTGCCATCCATCTGAGGAAAAGTTCTTTGGAGTCTGCTTGGTTATAAAAATATCCATGTAAATACTTCCAAGCAAAAATCCTAAATCTTCAAAACATTGTTGCATACTTGGGAGCCATACACATGTCCTCCTATTGCTTCCTTGTGAATTGCTTTTCCAGTCTCTCTCTTCCTAGTCTTTTCTCTCCTCCTCTGATTGATTCCTATAGTTATTGTGCAATCATTTATATGCCCTACTTATTATCTCTTTTAATAGCAGTTTCTGTTCTAGAGCCAACTAAAGTCTCTAACAATGCAATTCTTTCACTAAGGATTCCCCTATCTCTTTCTCTTTGCCTATATTCTGACATCAGTCCCTGATAGGGACGGCAGTCTCTTGCCTGCAGTCTAAATGAATTCTTGGCCTCTTCCCATTCTATTACATTTCCCTTTCTAATTATTTGTTCCCAGTACCTTGGCTCCTTTGCCAGTTTCCTCCAGCAAATTCCAGCCCTCTCTTGCCTATTCTTTGTACCCCTAATTGCAGTCAGTCCTATAGGCAGAATCTTTTTTCATCATTCTCAGGTTGGCTTAGTATATAGAATACTTTCTGCTACTTTATGAATATAATATTCTGTATGACTGTTGTTATCCTCCTTAAGGATCTGCATCCAATATCCCACTGTTTCCTTATTGCCTGAATTTTCCCCTTGCTTCATCATCATCTTTTTCCACTTTGAATTGTAACTTTTTGCTTTTTTTTTTTTTTTTTTTTTTTTTTTTAACATTTGTTGACCGGGAATGTCCAACTAGGTTCCACAGAGCCTGTTTTCAGTGGAGGCCCGGGGAGAAATGCTCCAGATGCATGTCTTTAGAATTGCTTGTGTTATGTATAAGAGCCTTAACTGTTTAGATCTAAAATATCTGTTTAAATCAGGTGATACTAAATCACCTTGTTCTTTTGCACTGATCAATTTATTAAGTTTGACCCTTGCCCACCTCCCTTCTCAGATAAAATACTTCAACTCTTTGTTAATCACTATCCATGACTTCTCTGGTTTATAAACTTTACCATATCTGTGTATAGGTTCATAGGCTCATAGGTAGGTACTAGGCTATTGGCCTAAGGGCCTAAGTAAGCCTAGCCAACAAGGTTCCCTGGCTTACACCACCCAAGAAAGTTATTCTCCTGTGCCCCTGTCGAGCAGAGCCACAGAACTGATCTCTGGTGTATATTTCCTATTTCCCATCCACTCATCAAGATTTTTCTTGAAGAGTGCTAATGAGGAACGTTGCTTGACATAGATGGGTAGCTTGTTCCAGAGTATGGGAAGTCTCTGGGACAGAAATATATCCCTCCAGCATTTCCTGTTTATTGTGGTGACAAGGTTTAGGTCCCTAGAGTGTGTAGCTCTGAGTATTGGGATTTCTTTAGGTGTAGCATGTCCAACAGCTCTGGGTTTGACATAGCTTTATATGTTAGGCAGAGATCACCTCGGAGTAGGCAATATGCTATGGAGTAAAGTTGGAGTTCTTTGAGACAGTCAGTGTAGGGCATCTGTTTGAGGCCAGTAATCCTCTTTTTGAGGTACTTCTGTTTCCATCTGCTGTAGATGTCTTGTGAGGTACATTCCAAAAGGGGCGTTGTACTCTATAATGGGTCTAATGAGTGTTAAGTAGAGGGGAACAATGACCTTTTTTTCCTGGATGAGAACCCTTTTGTAATAAGGTGTGCCATGTAGAAGGACTTCCTGACTAATGTGGCAATGTAATTATCAAAGGAGACACCACTGTCCACCTGGGTCCCAAGGTCTCTCATCACACATTCAGTGTTAAGTAGACTGCTGCCTACATGGTAGTTCATGGGTACTGAGTTTTTACCAAAGTGGATGACAATGCACTTTTTGGCATTGAGCTTGAGGCCATGGCTCTGACACCAGGCATCTGTCTCAGTGATGCACTTCTACAGGATGTCCACATCATTTGGGGACTCGACTATGGCTCCTAGTTTGCAGTCATCTGTGAACTTCATTAGCCAGATGCCTTCTGTGTTAGCCTGTACTTCAGAGAAGTAGATACCAAGCAGGAGAGGTCCCAGGAGTGAACCCTGTGGTACTCCACTTGTCACTGGTTTGAAGTCAGATTTGGAGTCTGCAACTTTTACTGTGTGGGTTCTGTCAGTGAGCCAGTTGACAACATATCTTGTGATGTAGGAATTTATACCTAGTTCAGTGAGTTTAGTTATAATTCCAGAATGGGGGATGGTGTTGAAAGCCTTGGTGAGGTCAAGATAGGCTGTGTGAACCACCTTACCCTTGTCTATGGCTTTGGTGACTCCCTCAAAGAAGTCTATCAGGTTCAGGAGGCATGATTTGCCTTTCACAAACCTGAACCGGGTGGGGTCCAGAGTTTGGACGTTACCAATGTCTTTGTTTATGAGTTCCATGATGATACATTCCATGGCCTTGCAGACCATGCTCGTCAGGCTAATAGGGTGATAGTTCCCGGGATCAGTGGTGCCCCCCCCCTTTGTAGAGTGGGATAACTGTTGCTGTGTGCCATTCAGTGGGCACAAAGCCTGATGTGAGGCTATGATTGAACATGGTGCTTAGGTGGGGAGCCAGTTCGTTTTGAAGTTTGTGTAAAATGCAGCCTGGGATGTTGTCAGGTCCCATGGATGCTGTGTTTTTGGCTTTAGAGAGTGCAGTCTTTACATGCATAGTTGTGATTACAGGGATTCTGCATTTTTCCTGTATAGATATGGGCCCTTTAGGGAGCGAGGGAGGGGTAAAGTTAGCACTGAACCTATCTGCCAGGATGTTGGCAATATCAGTTGGTTCTGTAATTTTTGTGCCATTGTTGTGTAACTCAGAGCAGATCTGGGTGTTGCCATTGAGATTCTTGGCATAGCTATAGAATGCTTTGTGGTTTCCTTAGAATCAGTAGCAATTTTGTTTTCATACATAGCTTTGGAGGATCTTATAAGAGATCTCAGCTTCTTACTGAGGCTGACCAGGGAGCTCTTCTACTCATGGGATTTTACTCTTTTTTGCAACAGTTTCTTCCTTCTGCTGTACAGTTTGTTTATGGCAAAGGACCACCAGATTGGCTTCCTTTTTTTGGAGGATAAAGTCTTGGTTCTGTTTGGGATAGCACAACCCATGCACTTGTGTAAGTGCTTATACAGTGTATTTGTGTAGGATTCAGCAGTCGTAACTGTACTGTCCATCGGCATGGGTTTCACGAAGTTTGCCACTTCTGTCTTAAGAAGCATGAAGTTGGCTTTGGAGAAGTTTTTTACCATGGTTTCCTTAATAGAGGTGGGGGCAGGATGTGGATATCTAGGGTGATTAGCTTATGGTCGGATCGGACCAATGAGGAGTTGACTTCAGGTGTGGAACACCGGTTACTCATGTTGGTAATGACTAGGTTTAGGACACGGTTGCCCCTGGTGGGGGTGTGGATAAGTTGATCCAGGGCATTGGAATTTATGAATTCCAGAAAGCGTTGAGCGAAGGAATTGGTACATAAGTAGTTTTCCCAGTTAATGTTGGGGTAGTTGAAATCGCCCATTATTAGGGTCTTTGGTTGAACACTAATATTTTCCAGTATATCAAGAAAAGAGGAGTGGGAATCCTGGGGCATGGTGGGGGATCTGTAGCAAGCTACAATTTGGATTGCAGTTTTGCCCAGAGCTAGTTGGACTTGGACAACCTTGGATGCATTATGCTGAGCAACTAGCCTGGAGGTGTGGATATCCTTAATGAATATGGACACACCTCCTCCTTTGGTGTTCCGGTCCAGGTTACATGACCGAAAAGTGTGGTATGAGTTATAGCCTGGTAGTGCTAGGGTGCTCTCTGGAGCCTTAAACCAGGTCTCAGTCACTGCACAGATATCGATGTTCTCCATTTTAAGGAGTGCCTCGAGTGAGTGCATTTTGAGATTTAGACTTCTAGCATTGAGTAGCATTGCCCTCAGTTTTTGCTTGCCTGTTCCTGTTACAGTGACGAATTTGTCATTTGAAACTTGCCTAAAAAAGGCACTGTAGGGTTTGCAAAAGCCTTAGCCAGTATCCAGAATCCCAGGGGTGACAGGTGCAGGCCATCTCTGGCAAAGCATCGTGGTCTGTCAACCATGTCATCCCAGGCAGGCAGATACTGGATCCCCTTAGAATGACACTAGAAGCTTAGCCAATTGTTGAAGTCAATCATTTTGTCCTTGTACTGCGGTATCATTCTGGGTGATGGCAGAATGCTACTCAGGGCTAGGGTCATACCTGCCTGGACTACAAGATTGTAGAGCTCTTTCATGTCTCTTTTCATGTAGTCCGGAGAGGTACGTCTCAGGTCGTTCACACCAACATGGACAATGACAGTCTCATATTTGTACTTGTTGAGGAGTGACCTGAGTGCTTGGGTTATGTGGTGGATCCTGGCACCCGACAGGCAGCTGACAGTAACCTTCTCCTTGTTTAGCCTGGTGAGTGGGACATCAGTGTGCCAGACTATAGAGTCACCTATGACTAGTGTGTTGGGTACATTGTTTTGCCTTATGGGCTGTGGTTGAGTGGCGCACTGAGTCTGTGGGCTATGTGTCATTTGGGTTGTGTTGGGAGGTGGAGGTTGCTTACGTTTCTGCTTTGGAGGTCTCTGTTGCTTGAGCAGATTATTATTGAGAGCCTCCACGAATGATTTTATGTTTCTATGTGTGGATTTTGGTGGTGTAGATTTAGTGGGACTATGTGATGAGTGTGGTGTGGTGCAAGTATTTAACTTCTCCTCTTGACTGTCAAGTTCAGTCTTGGTTGGAGAGAGCTTTACCTCCAGTTTTGCTAGATAAATGCATCTCTCACAGGTTGTAATGCTAGGTGATAGGAGGAGAGGATTGTCTGTGTACATGAGGCAATTGCTGCATTGCCCCAATACAGGGATTAAAACATTTTACTGCTTGTATCTTGCTATCCATATCCATAGTTAACAACTTCCAGTTTCTCAGTTTTTGTATTATCTTTTATTTAGTATCTTCTCACATATCCTAAGTTGCAATAACAGAATCCTTTCTAACCCATACTACTAAAGACTTGATTTTACCAGGTCCCCAAAAATATGGGTATTGCTGAACCACTTCATGTGTGGCTACATAGTTTACAGGTAAAGTCTTTGTTTTATCTTCATTAATTGTATATCCTGAAAAAAACTTGAAACTGTCCCAGAATGTTCAACAACAATGAGATGACCTTTTCTGATTTTATCAAGTACAAAACAATATCACCAGAAAGTTAAAGCCAACTTTTCTTGATTAGTATACCAATTATATACTTCTTTGCCAATGGTTCTAAATATAATGTAAATAACAAAAGGGAAAGAGGATGCCTCTACCTGGTTCCTCTGTTCAGATACAACTTATCAGAGAGGAACCCTCCCACTTTGATTTTTGTCTTAGACCCCCTCATATATTCTCCTAAGTAACCTTATTATTGTATCAGGGAATGCAAATGGTTCCATTGCCCTTGCAAAATCCCAGCTTACTCTGTCAAATGCTTTTTCTGTATCAAGGCCCACCAACAACAGCATTATTTTCTTACATTCTGCTTCCCTCAGGATCATCATTGTTCTATTAATGCTGTCAAATGTTTTCCTCCCTTCCACAAAACCACATCCTGTAATTCTACCATTGTTTAAACATATCTTCTTGAGCAATTTGTTATTCAGCTAGTCTTTTCATCATTTTAATCTCTGATTTTTGCAGTTTTACCACTTCATCAATTTAAATCTTCTTCCATTTTTTCCCAACCTTTTGTTATTTGAGTTGATACACTCCTTCAATATTTCATTTATTTTTAAACAACTCGGAGCACAATTGACGTATTTTTCTCTAGATTGCTGGAAGCCATGCCTTGTACCAAAGCGGAGCTGCTTTTTGCTGAACAGCTGAAGGAATCTTCCTAGTCAGTGTTTTTTCTTCACCTTTTCTAGTTGATTTTTTCAGGATCTCTTAGTTTCTTCTTTGCTGGTATCCAGGCAGTGTGCTTTCTAGCCTGTAACTGAATTTACTAAAATTGAAAGAGTTCCTGGCATTTATCTCTCTGTTTCTTTTTTCACACTGAGAGAGCTGAAGTTAAGCTTGTTGATCAGTGTGCAGCCATCTTCCAAAGTCCTCAACATTTCTTTTTTATACCAAAGTCTTATATAGTTATACCCTCCCAACTCACTCAACATTAAAATGTGTGCCTCTCTCTAAATCCATATATATATATATATGGGTCTACAGTATAACTTAAAAAATACACTTCTTCAAAATTACACAGTAGACCCTGTGTTACGCGAAAGTGCACTTACTCGAAAGTGCACTTTCGCGAAACCCGCTTCAACGAATAGGCTACGTACTGCAGTTTAGTGCAGTAGTCATGGACCTTAGGGTTAGGGCACATGTCATGGTAAGGGGATAGCTAATAGGGCAATCCCCTTATCATGACCCGTGCCATAACCCTAAGGTCCATGACTATCTCACCACAGTGGAGGACATAGAATGTTTCCCTACTATCCTCCACTGTGGGTGTGATGCGTTTGCAGAAGCAGTGTTCGCGGAAGTACACTTTTGAGTAAGTACACTTTCATGGAACACAGGGCCTGCTGTATAATTTCGAAGAAGTGTATTTTCGAAGTTATACAGTAGACCCATTTTATAAGTACACTACCATTTTAGCTGTTGCCCTCTAGAAGCATAACATAATTTTAGAGGAGTATTGCTACTACTAAAACCTGTTGTATATAGAACTATGGTTTACAAGTTTAAATAGTTGTAAATATACTTTATTGGCTCATAATGTTTCTTAGAGTTGCTTAGAAAGAATGCAATCATCTGAGTACACTATGTTTGGATACATCCTTGCCTACAATATAAAAAAATCATCAAATATACAAATAATATAAAGGAGGCAGGAATGTTTATGTGTACTTAAAGATATTTATACAGTAACTTTCTTGCATGTTAATAGTCTGATAAAATCTCTGGATTTAACAACTATATGTCTGCAATTAATTAACCATACTATTAAAATGTTTACCTTCAGGCACATATAATAATTCTATATGTAAAGTTCTTTAATGCCCTGCACTATATCTTTGACATTTCACGGCTGCATCTGTTTGCATAATGATGTTATTGTCCAAACTTCTTTCTCATGCATCATCTGAAATAAGTAACTTTTTAGAGGCATGCATGTAAACATAGCAGGCAGCAGATATGAACTGCAGCAGCCGTATTTTCCCCAAAGATTATTTTGTTAAAAAATAACAATAACCTTCTGGGCGGAGCTTATTTGGCATTCCTTTTGTGAGTGAATAATGAAATCACTGGACTTTGATAGCTTTTTGGAACCCTGAAAGTATGATAATGTTTTGGACTCAAGATGGTGGCAGATATTTCAGATACAACAGGGAAGCCTTAGCTTCCCTAATGACTACTGTAGTGGAGGGCATCCCACTGATCAATGCTACAAGAAATTAACTTGTCATAAACTAGAATAGGTAGGCAAAAAAATGGGGGAACAAGAACAAGAGGTGTTTGCTCAAAAAGTGATTACTGCAAGCCACTCTGGTAGATTCAAGAAATTGTATTCTTCTCCATTCAAGCTGGGAAGTAAAATTAATGACCTAGATATCTGAGTGAAATAAAGCAATATGAGTTCACAAAAAGACTGAAGGGTGAGGACTCAAGATTTATTATGAAAGAAGAAATAAATAGGCTGTTTAATTAATGCTTGGCTGCCTACTAAACCATTGGTATTATTTATTGGGAAAACACATTGGGTGAACATCCAGTCTCCAGTTTTCACATTACTCAAATTATAATGATAGAGACAATGATAGAGACAATGTTTTTTTTAGAGAATGACAGACTTTGGTCTCTATATCAGAATTGTTGGCTGCCAAGTGAGGCTCTTTTCTTATTAGGCAACGTCTTGGTTTCTGCTGTAGAGAACTGGCTCTCCAGGCTGCCTTGAGATTTATGGTTTGTTTGCGGGTACAGGAGTAAACATACTGCCTCTTTAGAAATGATAGCGGAAGCAGAAGAAGTGTTAGAGAGCTTCACTCAAGCACAAAATCAACATCAAATAGGAAGACAAAGCTAGCAGTGATGTGCTGCTGGGTAACACAATAACACGTGATTGCCTAGTGTCAGTCCTTCCATGGAAAGTCACCAAACATAAAGAAAAGCAAATATTTCCTGTGCTCTCCTCAAACATTTATTTCAGTGCTAATTAAGTGTGGAGCTCATCATAAACTTTTTCAAATAAGGACTTACTGTGGAAGTGGAAGAAAAAAGAACTTTGTTACACCAGGCCCCAGTGATAAGAAACTAGAGCAAGAACAGAGGATATTGAAGAAAAAGGAGTTGTTATGAGGCTACCTAGATAAGATATAGGTTTCCCTGGAATCCTGCAACCCAGACAGACATATTGTTGATGTGATTTTGCAGTTACATAATCTTTGTTTGCAGAGAAGATCAACTAGAGCAGGTATTTTGTATACATGCATAAGGAACTCTGAATATTATCCTCCAGAAGTGTATATTATAGATTTTGTACCAAATATGAGTCTACATTGGTTCATCAATGTCATGGTATATTGAGAATCAATATATCAAAACCCAAACCATCAACAGTAATTGATTCCATCAAATATACTAAATATCCTAAAATATAATGAAAATACTAAAAGTAATTTTGCAGGGGGCAAGCTCCCTGCCTCCAGCACATGGGAGGTTGCAATATCCCACTCTTGCTAATTTATATATATCAACACTGAGATGACACAGCACTGTGGGAAAGGAGAAATTACTTTACCCTACTGTTTACCATTCTAAGGGAAAAACATGCAGCATGCTGCAAGTTAGCAATGCAATTGAAATGACCTACCCATTCACTTATGCTGCTAATGAGTTGCACTTCACTGCTTATTTGCAGCAATCGCAGAAGCAACTCCCAGTGTAATGCTGCAAAACAGAAATGTGATGAAAGAAGGCTCAGTTAAACAAAGAATACATTGTAGCATACCATGGCAGACTCATCAAATGGTAAAATACAAGTGACCTAAAAATTTATAAAGACCGATATAAATTGTCTATAGAGAAGTACTATAGTGAATTTGTTGTGAATAAAATATTGCTACTTTAGCTTAGGATGTTTTTATCATATAGAGCATGCTTCTTTTAGAGCAAAGAAAAACCTTGCTGTATTAGCCAGAGCAAGTTTACTTAATGAAACAATTAAAACCATATAAAAGGAGGCCTGAGAAAGGCCCTTTTTGAGTGCTGTTTTGGCTAATGATAGAATGTATTACAGTGTTTCCCATAATTAATGGTAACATCTTCATTAGAAGTTTATTACAACTTTGTTAGCCAATAAGGCAACAGTTGAAAGGAAGACACTTGCTTTCTTTTATGTGTGCAGTTTTAAATACTACCATTAATTAACCTCCTATATTGATGGCTTCAACTGTGTTACATGGATTGAGAGAAATTGCATTTCAATGATGTGCTTAACTGTATTTTCTGAAAGCTCCTAACCTACTGGTCTGTCCTTGCATTCCCTTAAAGGTTTGCTTTGTAAGCAAACCTGCATTTTTCATGTTTGTATAATAAACCACATTGTTTTCTAAAACTAGTGTCTCTGCTGCCTTTAATGTTTCACTACATCTCTCTCTCTCGCTCTCTCTCTCTATATATATAGATATATATAGATATATATAGATATATATATATATATACAGATATATACATGTGTCTGTGTGCATGCTTGAATAAAAATATCTAAACCATCACCTTCTTTATATTGTGGGAAAAGTTTTGTACTAACCTGAACCTCTAAGGTCTGGTTTTGATCTTATCATAACTCATATACCCCTAGTGAATGGTGATCATGTCAAACTTGGGCTGGCATTGGTTTGTCTCTCTCTTCTACATCCATTGTTTGCATTCTTTCAGCTGTTCTGAACTCCAGATGTGCCATCTCGAGTTTAAGCTTTCTTAACTCCAGCTGGGCTTTGAAGTCTAGGGATGGACTGGAATGTCCTTTGTATGCATCAGGCAGAAGTGCAGCATCTGGCAGACTGTCTACATGTTAAGTGGTCTACATTCCAGCTGCACATTAGAGTGATACCATATCTTCCTTAGTCATTTTGGCATGTAGGACTCCTTTAGCTTTACACTAGGTAGTCGGGTGTGACAGTAACATTTTATGCTTGTTTTCAGATGCCTAACACAAATTAAAAATAATATAATTGCTGTGCAGAATTAACTCTATGCATATTTACTTTGCAGCTACAACATTTAGCGACAAAACTATTTTAAAGGTTAAATAAGTTCATTCCAATATCCTCATCACTACTAGCTAAATGTCATAGTGAGAACTTGGATTCCATTAAGATGGGGTCTAAAATCCACCATTGTAAACCAATGTAATGCCAGTGATCACATGGGGACCTTACAATAATGTGTCATTTGGCACCTGAATGTGTGAGAGATAGGGAATGCAGACTAAGGATGCATTACATTGTCCAAAATATTGCAACATGGCAACCAGATGGATAGCCTCTTGAGTCATACTGCTGCCTACCAACAGGGGGAAGAAATAAGAGGAACTTGGTTGCTGCATGAAGGATAGAGCAAAGCAGGGTGTAGCAAAAGAGGCAGTAGTAAGAATAGGGAAAGTGAACAGTGGACAAATGGAATACTAGACTCAGGGGTTCATTTCTGGTATAGTGGATTTCAACGTATTTATAGATTCATAGGTTCATAGGATGTTACTAGGCTACTGACCCAAGGGTCTTTGCAAGTCTAGCTGTTAAATCCCAATATAATACTAGATGAGAGATATCGTCTATGCCCAAGGTTTTTCAGACATATAGAAGAAAAAAAGATCACAATATCAGTCTTTCTGCTGATAATACAAAAACAGTGATGAAAGAGAAACTAGACCCGAGATTTGACATTGCTTAATGTGAATTTGGGTGAGAGTGGTATGCATACATTGTGAAGTTCTACTTGTCCTCAAATAACTACAAAGAATACAGAATACAATTTTTGTGCTAAATTGTTCTTTCTTAAGTTTGAATTGGTGATAGACAATATCTTCTTTTTTCCATGACAGCCCACATACTTCTGTGTTCGCCTGTCAGCCACCAGAGCTGACTTAGTTGACAGAAAGATGGAAGATGATTTTTAATACAGACAAAGGCAAAGTACTGCACCCAAGCCATGGTAACAAATGTGTGATGAATTAGCAGAGAGAGAGGAAGTCAGAAAAGGGAAGAAAAATGAGGTGGAGAATTGACCACGCTTAGCTTGAGCCAAAGAGACTACAGTGAGAGAATGCAGTGGTTGCAGCTAAGATAATATAGTGGTATAGCTTTTGTACCAAAGAAGTAATACCTCTGCTGTACTAGGCACCACTCAGAAGTCATGGCATACTTGCTGTAGTCTGTGAAGTTTTGGAGGGTATGCAAGTAGCAGGCCATTAGACTGTGGTAAAAAGTCCAGACAAAAGCCATGAGAAAAGTACATGGAATGATGGGGGCTGCTTTTGATTAGAATATTGAGAAGATGCGGCTCTTCTCACCTGAAAACTGAAAAGGTGGAGAGGAAAAATAATAATGGAGAAGAAAAGTATATGAGTGAGAGGCGATGTGGTCATCCTGAACAGGAAGGACAGAGAAAGAGGTGGGGGCACAGTCAGTGGACTGTTTGTACTCATAGTTCTTTGGATCTGCAAAAATACAATAAGGTAAGAAGGTAAGAGATGTGAAAAATGGTCAGTGGAGCAGTTAGGAAGGGGGGGGGGGTTGGAAGTATTCTTGTTTTCCTCTCTCCCCAAGCAAATGCAATATAATGTGTAGAAACATCTCCATCTGAATGAAAGAGGCAGTCTGAACACCGCAGATGGCAAGTACACACCAGGGTGCAATGTGGATCAATATTAGTGCAACCCAAAGTGAAGAGGAATTGATGAAGGAATGCTTTCTTTTGCAAAAGAAAATGCAAATAGCAACAAAACCTTTCACATGTTTTATTTCAGAATCACAAACTGATATTCTGAGTACTTATTTGCATGCTAGTATGAACAGATATTCTAAAGAGATTAGAGGTATTTGACATTGCTTAATGGGCATTTGGGTGAAGGTGGTATGCATACATTTGGAAGTTCTAACTGTCATCAGATAACGACAAAGAACCCAGCAGGGAATTTACTTAATCATTCTTTCTTCACTTTGGATCAGTGACAGAAACTTTCTTGTTTTTCCTATGCCATCCCACACACACTCCTGTGTTCATCTCTCAGCCATAACAGACCATACAAGTTGCTTCTACAGAGCACACCCTCCACACCCTGGTCATTAGCTGCTCTGCACTGTTGAGTCACCTAATCCAATACTGAGGATCTTGCTGCATAAATGCTGCAGTCTGGCAATAGCAACTCCACAAAAAGACAAAATAGGAGGTATCTGTAAGAAATATAGTATCGCTGAGGTTTTCCAAGAACCTTTATAGCTCTCATCAGAAAGAAAGAAATATGAATGAGCAGCATCAGTTTCATATTTTCTCATATTTAGTGTCATTAGCATTAATCTCAACACTGTGATGTCTGACGTATGCTGTTGTAACTCTGCTAACCAAGACCATTTTTCAAAGCTTTCTATCATACTGCTGTGTACAGTTCATAATCTGCTGAATGACTTGTTTGACAACTGGTGTCAAGGTACAGTATGTACGTATGTCTGGCAGATTTATGAAAAGGTCATTGCTACTATGAGAATCTCATGAACTTTAAACTTCTAGTCCTGTAGTTGATCCCTTCATTCTGCATGTGTTTACTGTATGACACTGAACAAGTATTCATGTATATGTGTGTGTGTTTGTGTGTGTGTGTGTGTGTGTGTGTGTGCATGTGCGTGTGCGTGTTTGTGCATGTGTGCGTGTGGGCGCGTGAGATTTGTCTGTATGTTTGTGTGTCTGTGTGTGTGCAGAGTGTAGGTAATTGTACCTGTGTCTTGTGATACACTGATATTTTGTACAAATGAGCACTGGTGGAGGTCTGGGCGTATGTGAAGAAACAGTGGTACAGGATTATGTTTGTACAAACAGTGGTACAGGATTATGTTTGTCCAAACAGTGGTACAGGACTCTGTGGTTGTGCTCATCCCTACTTTGGAATTCAGGAGGCAAATCTGAAGATACACCAACATATATATATATATATATATATATATATATATATATATATATATATATATATATATATTTACATATATATGGTTTACTATCAACATTTCGAAAACTTTTTTGCGAGTAATTACTCGAAAAACATTATCAAAATTAACAATAATGACCGATCAAAATAATGAAACAAAAAAAATGTCAACAATTTGAAATTGAATTGTTAACATTTTTAGAACTTACCTTAACATCCGGTGGCATTCAACATGTTTTGCAGGGGGGCACCCCCTGCTACTTATATATTACAACTCCAAGATCCCACTACAGTGAGGAAAAGGGCAAAGTTCCCGATCCCCACAGTAACATGATCTCCAAGTAATATGTCAGTCTCACAGCAGTGAATGCACACTAGCATTCGCTGTTGTGAGTTCGACATTTTTGAATTGCTGTTATGAAACTTTGATAAACTGTCTTTCGGCAATCAAAGTTCGCATAACAGCATTCACAATTTGGATAGTACGCCTATATATATATATATATATATATATATATATATATATATATGGGTCTACAGTATAACTTCAAAAATACACTTCTTCAAAATTACACAGTAGACCCTGTGTTACGCGAATGTGCACTTTCGTGAAACACGCTTCAACGAATAGGCTACGTATTGCAGTTTAGTGCAGTAGTCATGGACCTTAGGGTTAGGGCACGGGTCATGGTAAGGGAATAGCTAGTAGGGCAATCCCCTTATCATGACCCGTGCCATAACCCTAAAGTCCATGACTATCTCACCACAGTGGAGGACATAGAATGTTTCCCTACTGTCCTCCACTGTGGTGTGATGCGTTTGCAGAAGCAGTGTTCGTGGAAGTGCACTTTCGAGTAAGTACACTTTCACAGAACATAGGGTCTGCTGTATAATTTTGAAGAAGTGTATTTTCAAAGTTATACAGTAGACCCATAAATATATATATATATATATATATATATATATATATATATATATATTTGTTTACTGTTTACTGAGCTGAAACAGTAACCCTAATGGACCAATTACACACCCATTCTGAATACTTTTAAGATCCAGAATCATTTCTGTTAAAGGGATGGACAGGCATTTTCACCATGTTTCTCTAAAATATATTAAAAAGCAATTCTGCCTGACCAGAAGATTTCAATAGACTCAAATAGATTTTTCCTGGCAAAACTGCAAGTAAGACTCCTTTTCAGTACCAATTTCAAGTGATAAAAACCTGACCTTGTAGATATTTCTCTGTCCATTGTGACTGCATCTTTTTTGAAAAGCTAATTTGACTGGCAACTTCAGGTGGTCAGTAGTACCAAGATTTTATTTTATTTTATTTTGTTTTGGTCCCACAAGATACAAGTATTCCTTTTGATGGATTTTTTATAAGGAGTTTTATTCAATACTGTAAACAGCATTTATAGACCAGCACGTGTCATTGAGTGATAAAGCCCTGCCTACAATCCAGTTGACCTGAATTAATTTAATATCTCTGGAGACGAAGGACCTGGCTATGTAAGTGTGCTTGCTTGCTTCTCTCTCAGTGTGTGGGCAGTATGGATTGCATTCCTGGAAGTAAGATCTCACCATAAAAACTCTTGTGGAGACAAGGGATTAACAGAGACATTTTGGTTCAAGGAAGCAGGGCATTTGAAAAGATACCTCACATAGAAAGGGGGACATGCCCCTCACTGACTCATACTGCGCACCATTCCTTAAATTAAATGGTCATTTGTAATAGGGAACCAGAAAGGCTGTAAGTGAAAAACAAAGTGTGCTTCAACTAGTATATGATGGCAGCACACCTGTTACCATACCTTCACCCCAGGCTAGAAGAAATGGGCTGTTGGACTCATACCACTGAAGGGAATGAATAGGCTAATAGAGAGGATTTGATGGGGGGATGTATGACCATCTAGAGGACTGGAAACTCAAAGGGTGCCTCCTACAAAAATGAATCATTCAATAAATGAAAACTATAAACTCCCTTTGAGAACATCAGGACCATGGATAAGGCAGGAAATACATTACTATTTGGTAAGAAGACCAAACAGTGAGGAAACATGCATTGAATGGCTTATTCTTCTTGGCAAAAGTACATCAAACCATAAACTAAGTATGTGTGAATCTGATGTGCCCATATAAAATTATGCAGCTCTTCTCCTAGCAAAATAAAAAAGCTGCCACTCTATTTATAGGGTGCCCACCAGCTGTATAACAACTCTTTCAGTTTATACTAATACTGCAGATTAATTTATCCAGAAACCCTTTTCAGTGCTAATGGACTTTGCACTTTCCCTTACTAATGTGCAGTGAGGCAGTCAGAATATATATATATATATATATATATATATATATATATATATATATATATATATATATATATATATATATATAAATATATATATATGGGGAATGAAGTGGGAGCTGCTCCAAGCAAAAATAACTTAGTGTGAACATCACTGAAAGTGGTATTCAGTGACTGAGTTTTTTGGCATTATTACTCATTGAAATTGTAGTTGGTGTATCGACATGGACCTATATATATATATATATATATATATATATATATAGATATATGTGACTTGGAACTTCAGAGTTCAACTCTTAAGTGCTTCATTGTGCTTTGACTTTTTCTACTTTAGTACTGACATAAGGTCAACTAGAAGACTAAGAAATAAATAGGTATGAAATTTTGGTTGTGTCTTGCAGCTGTCTAAGCTAATATTTGTTGCAGTTGATGAATACCTAGGTAAGCTTTGGAAAAAAAAATCTTTTTCAGGATGGTGTGGAAGATAAATTTTCATACCACCCAATTAAAGTACTAAATATATCAGCGCATTTAAATATTTAGAAGGGGAATACGGGCTGCTTTTTGCTGCTTAAATGCTGTGATAGTAAATAATATTTTTTGGTGGCATCAACATATGCAACACTCTGCCTTTTGTAAAGGTTTTTGCATGAGGCTAGATGGTGAAGCTTATGAAAACACACAGTACCACCAAATTCCCTACTGTGCTACTATACTGCAATATTTCATTGCATGTAATTTTTATTTCAAGCTGGTTTTATGTGACATAAGCTAGACAATGTTTATTTTTCACCTACCTCTAATTTTTACAACCTGTATTAATAAAACATATTACTATAGACTCTGGAGGACAGAGATACAGGCATATGTCACTAGGTTGTGCATACTTGGCAACAGCCTAAGCTACAGTAATTCTATCCAAACCTTATTTCTGACTAAAACTATTACACTTATAAAAAGAATCCAAAAGTGTTCCTTCTGCTACGAATCACAAATAGCATATTGTAAGCAATCCCATCGAAATATTACTACAACACAAAGAAAAAAGTATTTCTGCTTAGATTGTTCATGTCTTTTGTGAGAGAATTTAATGATGCAGATAACAAAGTGGCTTACATGTATTCTGTTACAAATTTGTTCTACCTTGACACAGCATTTTAGAAATGTTCATGACCATGTGCATACCTTGCTATTTTTTTCTGAAACAGAATGGAAATCCTTTAAGACAGTAAAGCAGGTTTACTCTAGCTTTAGAGCCATCGGCAAAGTTAAGGTTTATATTGGGATTACTGCCTTAGCAAAGCTACCCTTAGGGCTATATGAAACCCATCAGTTTTGCTTACCTGCCTGCTTAAGATCTTTTTATGTCTTGGAACTTAAGAAAGGATTTTCTCACATTTTTTTCGCAGCATCATACTACCTGCCTGAACATTTCTCCTGGGAAAGAAGCTTAAAGGCTTTTTTTTAACATGGGTGGGCAAAAAATTCTTCCCATTCTGTTTATATTTAATGCGTTCCACTCAAAACATTCAGCTTTGCTTTCACCTTGTATCTGCTACCAGCAAGAGCTACAGTGGGGGAGGAAATTGAAGTATACAAAGGGCAATGTTTCACAGGAAATACGTCTTTATTCTTAATCTGAGAAAAGAGGTTTAGCATGAATTATAATCAAAATTTACTTACTTACAGATTAGTTAGTTTACCTATAGTTTGCTCAATATACATGTTAGGTTGAAATTGAGGTCCTGTAAATGAAAGTATCACATACATGGTACATGCACAAATGATTTTAATTTGCAGCTGTGTATGTTTCATGAACAGCAATTTATGTTTTAGAAAATTTCGAAATGATGCATTTTCCACTTTAAGTAGGCACAAGAACCTTAACCAGTCTATTGTATGCAGACATACAAATTAAAATTTGCAGAGATTTCATCCACATATGCTTGTAGTAATGTATGTGCAAAGTAATGATTTAATCTTTTAGCAGTTATACAGTTCAGAATATATTTTTGCATTGAAGTCATACACTAGGTTTAATACTCATAAAAAGACAAAGTTTTTTTAACAAATATGGAAAAATTATACCAGTAATGATCATGAACAGGCTGTATTATTACAAATGTTACATGCCAGTATTAAAGATGTACATTTAAAATGCTGATTATATGATGATATATAGCGAACTGACGATCCTTAAAGTCAGATCGATTGCCAACACACAGAAAAGACCTATCAGACTTAGTCACTGTTCTTTATTTTCTGTGCTCTACTTTTTTCTCAGCTGTATTCTGTTTTATATTATAAACCTATGAAATAATGGACCATATATGGTCAAGACAACAGATGATACTGAAGTTTATGACTGGCAGTCAAGGACATAATATGCATCCATTTTAGAAATGGCTTAGAAGAAAGTAGTAGGATGGTGTATTGGGGTGGCCGTTTAAAGGGACCAGCTTGGAGCAGCATTTTAGGGGCATTCTAAAAGATACACCAAATTAATATTAACACAAACTAAGATTATGTGAATTTTAGGTAGAATTATTATGTACCTCATTAGTACTAGGTTAATGTTTTATAGGTGCCTAGTGTTATGTAGCTGGCTGAGTGGGTCAGCATTCCATGTGATCTGGGATGAGACCACCATGATTGCTAACGTATGGGATAAACAGCTTTGGTGTAGGTTAGGACATATTGATCATTGTGGTAGTGAGTGAGTGGTAGGCAGGGTACTTCTGTTGCTACTAGAATGGATGCATAAGTATGCAACTTATGACATGGAGCTGGAGGTAGGCTTGAGAAACCGACTAGTAAACTTTGACATAGTCTATAGAAAAAGGGAGTGAAGACAGTCCATTTGGTTGATGGTTCATATGGGCTTTCATCACTGACAGGAAGGGAAAGGAGAGAGTCTGAGCCTTTGATCAGTGACAGGATGCTTGGTAAGTTTAAGGGTATGTGGATAACTGCCATGGTGGGAAGGGTACAATGGTCAGTCCTAAGATGGAGTAGGGTTCAAGACAATAAAATGTATTTCTTTATATGATTAATTTTCCTCCATTGCTTGCCAAACATCAGCTCTCCTGCAAGTGATTGGCCTGTTTTTTACTCCCATGGAATGATAGCAAGTTGTGGGAGTCTGTCAGCTAGCCAGTCATCATCATGGTTTTGCTATATGGCACTAAGCATCCCCTGGCAACTGATGTACACATGAACACAGACACATGACAGTCTGCTAGGCTTTTCTGTGTCAGCAAGTTCATTTCTGCACATGCCCCATAAAGGCTAATAACTTGGCCGAGCCAAACTCATATTCCTGGTACATGTGCTGCAGGCTCTGCACCTCTACTCCACTAGGTGTCAGCACTATTGCAGAATTTATCAGCTCCAGGTCTGTGTGGAATGTCTTGCATGGGCAGTATTGACATAAGCCATACGGGCACACTTTTGGAACAGATAGACATACTCAATCCAGTGTATATGTTGTAGATTCACAAAGCAGAATGGTTTACAGTGACACTTCTAGAGTTTGGGGCAGGGCAGCAGGCTGATATTGGCATCCACCCTAGAGATGACAATAATGACAAGGCACAGATACCTGACTCATCACAGCCAGATGACAATTATTCAGGGTGAGGCTGTACAGTCTGAGCACTCACCATTCCCAGTGGAGGAGGGATCCTCCTTGGCAAAGAATATCATCATTGCTTCTCTTGGTTGCAGCAACAGTTAACTGCTCTACTTCTGATTGGGTAAAACAGCCATTGCATAGCCTTGTGTAGGTGCTTAAAACTGGCCCATGGCAAAGCTGACTCTTAACATATGGGTGGCACTTAGGATCAATCAGCAGATGTGCCAGACTATCATCCATGCACAATCTGCTGCAGCTCTTGCCTGGTCATTGTGAGGATGTCACTCAGCTCAGGTGATATCTCTGTGATGAGACATAGTCCTGGAAACAGTTTTCACAGGCCTCATGAAGTGTGTGGTGGCACAAACAGCTTCTATCTCCATCTCTGTGTAGAGGGCTACCAATGTCACTAACACTGCCCAGTCTGGCAGCGCTGTCTAAGGTCCAGAGGTGGCTGTATATGCCACTGCAGGGCATACAGTCTTCACCTGCATCTACAGGTGTATGACAGTCTGCTACCCTATGACATGGGTAGCAAACGTATACAAACAGAAGACTCCAGCTAAGTCATAGCCTCACAATAACATACCAAGCTTGCCAGAATTTTTATTTATTTATTTATTTGTCTTTGTTTACCATGAAAGTGCAACTAGGTAACACCCATTTTCAGCAGTGCCCTGGGGAGAAAAGCTCTATTTGCTTACATTGCATTATGCTAAGCTTCAGTCAAGCACAGAGTAGTTACATTTCTATTAACACTTATACACAAACAGTAGTTACATTTATGCATTCTAAGATTTTATAGAGGTGGAAGTTACTAAAGAGAAAGCACACATGCAACTTAGTGGATTGTACTGGCAGCAGTTATGTATAAAAATTATTTTGTCATTTCAGTAAGAGGTTGAAAATATTATATTTAAGGAGAGTATTTGGAGAGTGCCATAAAGTGAACACAAAGTTATAACCTTGTGATGAGCATGTACAGGACCAGGATTGTTTAAGATGTTGTTTAAGCAGTGGTTTAAAACTACTGAGTTTGTTGGAGAGTTTTATTTGCATGGGGATACTATTCCAGCGTTTAGCAAGGGATTGGGAGTAGAGTAAATCTCCTGCAACACTATTTGATTTATTTGCAAGCAATAAGAATTTGTAACTAGAACGAAGATCCCTTACCGGACAGTAGGGTAGTAATAAGTTTTGTAGTGCAAGGCATTTTTCTGGATGATGAATGAGCTTGTGTGCTATAGTTAGTTGTGAATATGTTAGACAGTTGTGCAGTTCAAGCCAGTGTAATTGCTTTAAGTTAAGACAATGGTGGGTCCTATGAGGGAGACTCGTAGAAAATTTAGCTATTTTATTGTAGCAGGAGGCAAGTTTCTTTCTTTGAGTATTGTTTAAGTTTGTTAGGATAGTTGTGGCGTATATGACAGTTGGCAGCAAAAAGGTGGTGGCTAGAGGTTTTCTTGCAGTATTTGTAAGGATTGAATTGATCATATAAAGGAAGCCTGGTTTCCTTTGTGTAGATTTAATGTTGTGCAGTATATGGTGGTCATATTTGAGACTGTCATCTATTATTAACATCTAGAAGTTTACTGTAAGTTGCAGTTTCAATGACAATATTATTTGCTGACTTTATGGCAAAAGATTGCTTTTGATTTGGCAATATTTTGAGGTGAAATGCATTAACTTAGTTTTCTTGGGGGTGAGTAGGAGATTTGATTCTTTGAGCCAGGTTTCTACAGAGGAGAAAGATTTTTGGGTAATGTCTTGGAGCTCATTTATTGTTGAGGCCGCACATATTAATACTGAATCATCTGCATACTGATCTAAACTAAACAGAAGGGACTCCATGTCCTAATGCAATAAGCCAGCAGACTGGCCACAGAACATGGCTACTTAAGGGCACCCACATGACTACCTAGGAAAAAATAGTCTATCTCACAGAGCATCTGTCAATTCAAGGCCCCCATCTCTATCTCCTTTGATATACATCTCCATCCAGTGGGTGTTTCAACAACCACACGTCATTATGTTTCTAGCCAACTGTGCATATAATGATGACTGTGACCCTTTCTACCCTCCCTTCTGTATGGTATACTTGGAAATGTCTGATGTACAGTCATGCCAGATCATGCATTGATGGACGAAGTCTGATATTGACATTGTAAATGTCATGTTGCTCTGTGTGACACTGCACTGTCACTTAGTGATCATCAGGGACAATAGTTGCAAACAAGATATCACTGCATCACTTGCACTATCATGTAATGCGCCTATCAATGCCTGTGGGTGAGGGGTTTTATGTGACTTTTGATTGCTGCTTCTTGACCTCACTCTTGTCCATTGATGGCATTGTTGCACCATCCCCACTGCACATGTATGATTGCATAATCTGACCATAATGGCATTCTGAGGCTTGTCTTGCCTCTTTCCTCACCAGCGTATTATGAAGCATACAGTGGGCTAGGAGTATCCTGCTGGCTGTGTCAGGGTCATACTGGAATACTTAACCAGTTATATCAAGGCAAAATATGCAGGCTTTGAGCAGGTGGAACACACATACTCCATGATGTTCTAGGTTTGTACTTTGCAGTGTGATACTGGAATTCAGCCATACTTTCTAGGTTCTGTATAGGCACCATATGTTATGGCTTTAGTGGGTATCCAGTATCATCTGCAACAGGAGGTCAACATAAGGATGAGTTACTACATTTAAGCACATTATAGTAGTTGTATATTGTAATATTAGCTACAGTGCCTACAGTTTCCCTTCAGATGGCCCTGTGGAATTTCAATAAGCAAAAAGTGGTTATATAGCTGACGTGTGTGCCATAAATGTGTGATCTGGAGATATGCAAAGACATTGTTTATAATTCTATGTGTCACACATCACCTGGCAGTTCAAAGAATGTTAACAATTCTGTTCACAAACATTTGTGAGTGTGGGCATGGGGAGCACACTGCTATAAATGTGCCCAAACTATGGCATCCACTACCTATTTAAAGAGGCAATCTGTTAGAAGACATGTGTAGGGTTAGTTCTCTACAGTGGTGCGCTAGATGACCACATATCATCCTCAACATGTAGAGGCATTATGTTAAGGAATGTACTGAACATTCTCAGGGTAGAGGGCTGTGAGATACCAATGTCTCCTCTGTTGCCCTGCAGCTAAAATAGAGCTATACATAGCTTGTTCTCAACATGAACGGAAAGGGCATATATCCCTATAGATTCTGCTGGTGACCATGTCTATCAGATGGCCTTATTCTACTCTAAAGCATCCAATATCTCCTGATCAAAGAAAATATAATGCATCACTTACAGACTGTAATGCTTCTATTAGTATTGAATGCTGCCTCCTACACACCAGCATCAATGAATACATAATGTTACACAACCAGCGTTGTTCCTCCTTGCTGTGTGCAACTCCGATATTTTCAGTACATGTTACCCTTTTATAGTCAGGTGCATAGCGATGCACAATTTTTTCACATGTGGTTAAGGATCTCAACTCTCACAGCTGCCTCCTACATACCAGCATCAGTGAATATATAATGTTACACAACCATCGCTGCTACTCCTTGCTGTGTGCAACTCTGATATTTTCAGTACATGTTACCCTTTTATAGTCAGGTGCATAGCGATGCACAATTTTTTCACATGTGGTTAAGGATCTCAACTCTCTTCACATCACATATATTTCCATATCATCTAGACCTCATTTTCCAGCTGGGTTTCCTTTTCATACCATTGTGTCATCATTTGTATATTTGTTTTGCAGGACATTTGTGGTCCTGCATTGCAGCACAACACTGGACTATGAGTTGCTACCAGTCTTTAGATAGCAGCAATTGGCTGTTTCCAACAAAAGTGGATGCGGTGTACTATGCTATTTGTCTACGAATCATTGTCATTGGTTTCTTAATATGTCGCTCTGATTGCAGTCTTTCTTTTACTTTGTATTATTCCTTTATACAACTGGGCAACCTTTTTTTTGAAAAGTAGTAAAAAAATATATAGAATACAAGATATAGAAGTGTTATGCTATGTGTAAACAGCATTCAGAGCTTTGCCACATTTTTTTTATTTAGATGATGGATGACCAAAAAGCAGAAAATATGCAGTCAAGAAAGTTTCTGCCAGTTTTCATTTTGCACATTCCTAACATAATATATATATATATATATATATATATATATATATATGTGTGTGTGTGTGTGTATGTATGTATGCTTGTCATGTCTTCCTACTAGCCAACTTTCATATTTCAATAGTGTTTTTAGTATAAGTTTATAATTCATGTAAATTTAAAACAATGTGTCCAAACAAATTTACTTAAATAATTTAAAACAATGTGACCATTGACACGTCATATTACAGAAACAGATACATACTGAGAACTCCAGCTTTCCATTAAATGTGCCCTGTTTCTCAGTTGATACATTTGCATTAACTATTAAATGCTGTCTTCACAACAGCATTACAGGAAGGCATTATGTTAAAAATATTTTCATCTGATGGTAGTTATAAAACAGATTTTGAATGCTACATTTTAGTCAGTGAATAAAAGCAGATAATAACATAGTACACTGAATTGTCTACTCAACCCTTCCTGTCGGCCTCAAAAAGGGAGATCAGAGAAAGCAAGGAAAGGGGAAAAAGGAAGTGACAACATATGAAGAGTAAAATAATTTATTTAGTAACATTTCATTCCAAAGTTAACACAGCATTTGAAAACTATTTGTATCATATGTTATATACGACATGTGATATCTGCATTATGAAAAAAATGACAGCACACAGAAAAACAAATGGCACTTAATTTTGCACCTGTATAGATCACAAGCAAATCTGTCCTGCTAAGTGAACAGAGATCTATCATGTTCTGTCCAGAACCTGCATGTAACCAGTTTTAGGTTCAGTTTTACACTTAGCTGTGCTAATTGATTTTTGAGCACATACAATCATTGTCATACAAGAATCCATATCTGGATCTCTGTTATTCAATATATTCATCATTAAGTTCAGTATTGCCTCAAGCACTTCCACAATCGTTTAATACATTGAGGATTCCACACTTATGCATTCAGCTCCCTCCTTAACTGAGATACAGTCCATCACCTAATTGGATGCTGGCAGCTACAATCGCATCTAATACTAAGTGCTAAAAATACTAAAGAAGAACTCTTTTTACCTAAATCTACTTCTCTTGACTCAACCACTTTAACTATAATATCCTCCCAAAATGTAAAGACACAATTTGTGGTAACCTGTATGAATTCCTGTCAATATTTAAAGCTGCAAGAATATCAGTAGGAAAACTAAAATTAGGAGGAAGAAGGTGTGAGTTATGTCAGTCCCCAGGATTCAATAAAATCCATGTAGGCTCCGTGTAGACCCTACTTGGAATGTACCTGTGTGCATGGCCACGGTTCAGCCCCAACAGTGAGCCATACATATTAATTATGGCACATAGCTGAGGGAGATCAGATTTACATGGATATTGAATCCATGCAAGCAGCAGTGTAGAGGCTGTCCCATAGTTGTGGGCTCTCCAAAAATGTCTGGGCAGGTGTTAAGCACAGGACATTAATATTTTTTTTAATTTTATGTCCTCTTTGCACAGTGTGGTACAATGCTTAGCGATGCCAAGCTGCGCTTATACATATGCGCCTGACATCTGCTATATATCTAAAATAGAAACCGGATATAATTAATTGAATATTTTTTTTCTGTCTCTCCCTGTTTGCGCAGAGTGGCACAGTGATTAAAAATGCCGTCCAACATCTAAAAATAGAAACAGGATGCATTTATTTGTAGTAGTTCTGTCGTGCTTAGCAACTCGCAAACCCGTGCAGCTTCACTAAGTAGTGTATATGAAGATATCCTGCTTCCTAGTAGTATCCAAGTGGCTAGATAGTTTGAACCATGATTTACAGTGTAGTAGGTCTCAGGTTCAAGTCCTGAGCATTCATATATATTGCTTTGAACAGGGGTTAGATGACTGAAACATTAGTTTAATTTAAAATTAAAACAAAAATGTTACATTTAGCAAAGCTGTGTGGTGCTAAGCTCCACTTAAACATGGCCAACAGTCTGCTTTGTTTGTGCTTTGCTAAGCTATGCTTAAACAGAGTTTGTGTGAGTTTGCGTGATGCTAAGCGAAGTGATGCATTTTTGAAGGTTCCACTATGACATGTAAGGGCAGGAATGCACCCTATATATTGGCCAATAGGTGGGAATCTGGCACCATTCTTTGAAGTTCTCACTTGGCTGTTGATAACCCTGGTGTTGCTGGTAAGAGAGCATGTTTTTGGGCACAAAGATGAGTTTGTGCAGGAGTCCAAAGTGGTTGTTGGAGTCCGAATCAAAATACATGAACTCCTGCTGCAGTATGATTACCAGGGCTCAGAGTATAAGTCTGAGACCTGGGACCATTTGGCTAAGGAACTTACCAGTCCTACTGGTATCCCTTGGACTGGTGAGCAGTGTCGTCACCACTATGATGACCTGAAGCATAGAAAGAGGGGAACCTTGGACACCTGGGTCCAAGAAGCTCAGGCTAGGCGCATCCCACAGATATGCAAGTATTTATCCCAGTGATTTATAAATATGCAAACTGAATGTGTGCAAAACAGATATGCATAACACTTTGCTTCTCTTGCAACAGCTGCAGAAGAGAGGACTCGCAGTGTCCAGTCCCATGCAGGGGGTCTGGCCAGGATGAGGCAAATGTGGTAAGTAGGGAAAAATCAAAGCAATAACCTAATGCATAACATACTGTCTAGATAAAAAAAAGTATTTATAGAGTTTGCAGTCCTAACAGTCAGGTATTACATACTTGGGAAATGTAATATGTTTAGTAATGTGTCAGTGCCTATCTGAAATGGTAAACCAAGTTAAGTCAAGTAACCATGCATTATTGTGTAGTATAGCTTACAAACATCAGTTGAGGTTGTGTTCTACCCAGATTAACAGTCACTGTTCTGCTGTGCTCTTTGTGTGAAATGTGTTGTAGATTTCACTCAGATAATGATGAGGGTAAATGAATTAATACTTAGAAGTCTTTCAGAGCTATCCATGCTGTACATGCTGGACTTAAAGCAACAATAATAAATAGATTTTAAAGGCTGATGGTGCTGTGATATGTACTGTTTCAAACAAATAAGTGATCACAATTCTTGTAGTCACTGCATGTGTGTTCTAATCTAATACCAGTCAACTGTACAAAGGAAATAAATATAGAATGCTGAAAATACTGTCTGATAAATGTAGTACAATACTCACAGTAACTTTCAAGCCTGTGTTTTGGCCAGTTTGTGTCATATAATGCAGCACTGTCCACCCACTTGAAGAACAATGTGCATGGGTAAGGTAGATGATGTTATGGCCAGATATTCATGTGTATAAATGACAGATTTTAAGGTACATTATCAATAAAGTTTAATGCAGGATTGTGCATTGAGAGGTAATCTGTTCAAATAACTGTGCAATATGGCTATAATCACTGCACATGCATTCTAATCTGCACCAATCAACTGTAAAACAGGAAATGATTAAAGCCTGCTGAAAAAAAAACTGTGATAAATGTAGTGTGATGCCTACAATAACTTTCAAGCCTATGTTATGGCCATTTGTAGTCAACTAATGCTGGATATTCCTTCCACTCCAGGAACAAGGTATATGGATAAGGTTGCTCATGTTCTGGATAGATATCCATGTGTATAAGTGCCAGATTTTCAGGACCAATATCAATAAAGTGTAACGCAAGATTGTGCTTTGATAAATAACATTTTCCAGTAAGTGTGACTTATTCCTGCATGCACTACCATGTATTTTCTAATCTGACATCAGTCAACTGTTAAATGTAGTGCACATGTTTCCTGGAGTCACAGCCTGTGGGTTCTAATCCCATGACAGCCAACTAAGACATCACTGTCTGTCTAGTCTAATTAGTGTACATGAACATACCCCATATGTCTGGTCCGTGATTTGATAATAAATAATACTTGGAATGCAATTTATTGACAAATCTGTTTACAGAACACCTTGGTAGCAATGTATGAGCACCCTATGTAAAACAGTTCCCAGTAGTTGTGTACCTGCATTTGTTATTGCTTGGTTCACACTGTCCCATGCTAACAGGTTGAGAGGTATGTACATGTCACACCATCTATGCAAGAACTGGAGTGATTGTGCACACATATGACACTGCAAACCTGTAGAAGTATGTATTATTAGTCTGTGTAGTAATATCACCTGCAAGGTCACTAAAGGTATGTTTTTCTCTCTCTTGCCATCCCTTATCTTCTCTAATTTTTTATTATGAAATGTATTAATTTATTACTGTTATTTATTATTATGTTTCAATATTAATATCTTCTTTTAACCTGTTATGTTGACCTTATGGGTTATGTCATGCTGGTTTGCTATTAACATACTTACCATTATGTTATTTATTGTTGTGTTCCTCATAATATAACTTAATATGCATTTGGATTAATCAATATTATGTTCCATTATGTTAATAAAACATTGGTTTGGTTATTACTAATCTTACCTTATGTTTATATCTGGTTAACTACTGTTCAATAACGTAGGCCAGGCAATCCACCTACCTTGCCTCCACTGGCAGTGGCACTGGGCCCCAGCACTTCTGGGCCGCAGCCTGGTGGTGCCACCTCTGCTTCCCCTACACTACCTACAGTGTCAGGTAGTTCTTCCTCATGGAGTGGGGTTGGGCCCCCTCTGGAAGTGGAGGTAGAGGATTTTGTCACCCATCAAGAACTACCAGGTATGGTGTGCAGGGTTGTTCACTGAAATGTCGGTGCAAACTTGCACTGGATGGAGGGCATATTTGCCATCCTGGTGGGACAGCCTCACCCCAGACACCAGCCTCCATCATTAGCACCACAGGGGCAGTGAAAGAGCAGTGCTGATAGTCCCATGAGTAAGGACTTGAGTCACACTGTTACAGTATGGATGCTCATAAGACTGGGATTCCACAATACCCTCCCTTTTCCAAAGTGTGAAAACCCTTCTTGTGTCACACACCAAACTTGTCTGGTGTCTTGTCTGTCTTGTCTGTCTGCAAAAGCTTCCTCACCTTCCCAACTTATCTCACCCACGTGTACCTATGTCTCTTCCCCAACATTCCACTCTTACCTTAAAAAAATGGGCACCTGTCCCCCCCAAAAATATTGTCCCATACATAGCTCTCCATTTTTCAGTCATGTCCACTGGACACACTTAATTTGGTCCAATTAGCTTGTCAATGCAGTTAGGTAGTCATCACTCCTCTCTGGGGGTGACAGTCCAAATTCAGCTAAAAACCTGTGACAGTGCACAGTTGTTGGTGATGAAGAAATGGATAGCTATGGTCCTTTCCTACACCCATCCTGCACATCCCTACCTGTCTTTCACTATGTTTTTCCCCCTGCTTGCACCCCCTTTTACCACTGTCCTAGCTCCCCATTTTTCTTTTCTTTAAAGATTTTTTACATAACGTGGCACAGTGCACAACATCTCTTAGTAGTGCTGAATAGCACTGTACTGATATATGCATTTGGAACAATATTAATCATGTTCAAAATGTAAATCTACATCCTATTTGAACCCATGACCCTTACACCTACAGAACAGTGGATTATCCCATCAAATCACTCAGCTGCTAATGAAAACAGGTGTTTTAAGGAAAACATAGTAATGCTGTAGTTCCCCTTATTAAGCATATTTAAATGGTGTTGTGCATTGCAACACACCATGCAAATCAGTTAAAATATTCATACAAAACTAGTACTTTAATTAGCACTCTAGTACACAGATGTGTGTTGTGTTAAAGAGGTCTTTTGGCCACCCCTACATTGCTTCCTAATTGTTACTCTATAACAAATCAGATTTATATATGACAGAATGAATGACTTTAATCCTAAGTACTGTATCTGTGACAGTGCTTTAGCTTGATTAATGTAACAGTTTTTCTGTATGTATGTATGGAGCTTTTCTACCCGGACCTCTGCTGAAAATGGACAAGTATCCAGTTGGACTATCCCGGTCAACAAATGTAAAATAAAATAAATAAATAAACAAACAAATAAATAAATAAATAAATAAATAAATGCATCACTATAAAGGCACACACATAAGCTTAGATGTAATTGAGATATCTGATAGCAGGTAACCCTGCAGTTATGTCCATAACATGTAAGAACACACTTGATAAAACATTAATGGAAAAGAGGATGTGGGATGTGGGACTCTGTTATACAAATACAGCACTCTAAAGCCATACACATACTAATAGATCTAAGTGCAGTATTTAACAGCAGATAACTGTAGAATGGTAAGTACAACATGTAAGAATTCACCTACCATAGCAGTGACACTGTAGCTCAGACTGTAAAATGCAGGGAAAAAATAAATTGTTGGTACACATGGTCCTGGGTTCAAGTACAGGTGTGTCTATCAATGAAAATACATGTGTGTGCCCATCAGTATTATAAAGTGTATTATGTATGTCTATCTCATTACCTATGTATCCACCCAAAGCAGTACAGTTGGAATGTCTGCTTCTATATTATAGAGGGTAAAGGCCTACAGATAGGACCACTCTCATCCTATTCCTAGTCAACAGGTAATGCAATAGGCTGCATTCCCACTAGATGTTGAAGTGTGTACTGAAATTGTGCCCCAGTAATATCACACTGCAGCCCACAATGTTTTGCTGGTAATATTACAGACAACCACAGATACACAAGTAACATACATATATGGCGGCTGATCTATATGCAAGGGCTGCCAGCACACATTCCACAGGAGAACACCATGACATAACACATGATCTGGCAGTTGTCCACCTTCCTGACATCATGGTTAATGTACACCTACCTGTTTTCTAGGGCACACAAAGCAATTTGGCTTGCATTGTCTTACTGATACCTTTGGCTGACACACTTACCTGACACACATACCTTACTTCCCATTGGGGTGGCTACACTCAGTCTGGCTCTGCCTATAAAACAAGGCTGCCACAGGTCCCACTTACTCTTACAGCTTGTCCTTCAAAGTGTTCACCATTTCTGCCTATGCCTATTGCCTGCAGCATCATCTTCAGCTTCAGCCTGTACCACACACATTTGTATATAAACAGTATCTGCTACAGACATCATCTCTGCCATGACGTAGGATCTATCCCCCACTATTTTCCAAACCAACATACAGAAAGAGGTTGTAATGTACATTGAGGCCTTATATCTTGTTCAGTGGTTGTATGGGATTGGCTGATTATAATGCAAATCAGATGTGATGGCTGCAATTAGCAGTTCAGTAGCATGGATTAGTTCAGAGGCAATCACTTCATAATAGAGAACCATGTTAAAAAGGCAAACAGCTGGGAAGGGAAAACATTGTGTATGAGAGTAACTTTTCATGGTCAACTTGTTGGCACAACATTTATATATCTGTATCATTCAACAGAGAAGTATTGTACTCCATCAGGTATGTAACCATTTTGTTTCCATCATGATGCATATTTGTCCATGTATTTAGAATCAATGGTGATTACAGCAGTAAGCCTTGCATTAAACTATATTTCTGACATGTCATTGATCTGTAGATGGACAACAAATAACAATGGAAGAAAGTCCCAAAACCAAAAAGGACGCCACAGGAGCACCAATAAACAATTTCTCTTCGGGTCTATTAACTATAGTAATCCCAAGTAGATCGAATAGTTGCAGTAAAACCAGTACTTTTATTGACAAGGTTAACAGTCACGAACCACAATACCAAACAAAATCACAGCAGTTTTAGTTAAAATCACAACAGTTATAGTTAAGCGCTTTCCCCTGGTTACAATACCAGGCTTCATCAGAACGTTCTGATGAAGCCTGGTATTGTAACCAGGGGAAAGCGCTTAACTATAACTGCTGTGATTTTAGCTAAAACTGCTGTGGTTTTGTTTGGTATCGTGGTTTGTGACTGTTAACCTTGTCAATAAAAGTACTGGTTTTATTGCAACTATTCGATCTACTTGGGATTACTATAGTTAATAGACCCAAATTTAAATTGTTTATTGGTGCTCCTGCGGCGTCCTTTTTGATCTGTAGATGGGTTACACCTACAGAGGAGCTAGTGTACAGTATGGGTAGAATGCTCTCTGTGTTAAATAGGTATACCACTCTCCTGAGAACTTCATGTTGATAGAGGTTGTAATACTACACTGCTATCTGTGTGGCACTGCTTGTTTTAAATATTATAAGGGGGGGTTACTCATACAGGCCACAGCTTAATGGACTTTTATGTTGGTTGTGTGACCATACAACAACATCTGTCATGGCACAAGCAGGAATAGATGAGTACTGCTACTATCCTACTCGCATCCACACCCTTACTATGTTTGCATAGTGTCGAATGTGAGATGTGTAACCAAGCAGTGATTACTGGTAGCCATCTGTTATTGCTGTATATCTATATACTACACTGCTACATATGTGATCCTAACATATGTTTCCATTTTGTTGTCTTTCAGAAGATATGTATCCCAGACCCCGGAGCCCTTTTATGGAGGTAGAAAATGATGCTATCCTGGATGACCTGCATCAGCATTATGAACTTCTGCTGTCCAGGGGGAGGAAAACAGGGAAGAGTGGGCAGTATTGTGGGCTGACCTGGTTTGTGATGTGAATGCCATTGTACACCAGAGCAGGATATATGAGCAGGTGTGACACCATGCCACAGATATGACAAATTCTGCCCACAGAATTGGTGTATTGTCACCAATGGAGGGCCTGCAGCAGAACAACCACTGTCAGCCACAAAGGAATTCCTGGTAAACCTAGGAACACAGGAGAGCTCCCAAACATCCATCACATGGTATGTTGTGGATGTGGGTGCCACATTTTCCTCATAAGAGAAGTGCCCAGGTATGCTTAGTTGGATAAGCATTGGAATATTGTAGCATGAAATGTTTCATGGTATACATGCCTTTATGTTCTTGGCAGGTATTTTATTTTTGGGGAAGGAGGTTAGTTGCAGTGTGAATCTCATGCCCAGATTGAGACTTGCATACCAAGTAACATAGTATGTACTGTAAATATGAGATCTGTGGATGTATTAACCTGTCATAGTTCAACATGAGTTGATGTTTACATTACCTCACCCTCAAATTTTCACAGAACCATCAAGAATCACACATGGCCATGATCCTGCTCCTGGTAAGCATAACAATGTTGTGATACAGATGTAGATTGAGTGCATTGCACTTGCTAAAGTGTCACCCCAGTCCTGCCGGCTGGATTGATGTACTGTCTGCACGATTGCCAACCTCACAGAGTTTTACCAATGGAGCACAGTTTACAGTCATACCTATGCCTTGTAGTTGTGACCACCTTGATAGATTTGCAGTATTCATAGGACAGTTTGCATTGCCTTAAGCTTATTATTTAAGCAACTACAGAAGTTTTCAGAAAGTATGTCCTCAGGTCCTGGTATATGAGGGTTGGGGTTAAACAAGTCTGTAATACTGACAGCATTACATTCAGCTTGATCTATATATTGCAAGATAGTACTGTAGAGCATAGTAGTGTATGTACTAATGTACCACTTTTCCCTTTTAATCACAGGTGACCAGGGATTGTTCTCTGTCGCCCTCACAACCTGATGTCAGTACTTCTTCAGACTATGATGATAATGGTTGCCAAAGTGAGGCATGGAGGGGATTGCAGGGGCTGAATCTGTCACTGAGGTTGACATCCCTCTTCCATCCTCATTATCACCATGCACAGTCAGTATGCTTATGCATAAGAAGTCCCCTAAGGCCACAGATATTGGACAGTCAGAAGGTGGGGACATTGAACAGGAAAGTGTGGGTACTATGGCTGCAGTCAGTGTTGATACTGGCCATAACCATAGAAGTGTCCTTCCACCACCTATTGCAGGTGTCCCATCACGTGTCACTTGGTGGATGTTTAGGGCCATCATGGAAGCATAGGCACATTCCGAAAGGACCTCCAGAGGAATGCTCAGGGTTATGTATGCAGCACAGTCTGACATCCATGACTGACTCCACCGCATTGCTGATACCCTGGATTGGCTGACTGGCACCGTGGAAAAGACAATGGTCTGAGGGAGATTGCAGATTATCTATCTTGGAATGGTCATTGTCTGTGATAGAATATCTGGTTGGAGCTGAGCATCAGGCCTGTGGACATAGTTCAACAACTACATCAGCTGAGAGTCCAAGTGGCAGTGCTCACTCATGCTCCTGTAGTGGTAATACATCTGGCACCCCAGAGGTGAGTGTGCTGTCCACATCAAGACATAACAGGCCATGGGGTCATGGTCCTGGGCATTCCCATGGAGTATATGGTCCCAGTAGACAGCAGTCACCCTCAGGTAGTAACGCCACTTCTGACCTTGGGCATGGAGGTGCCAGTGCAATTCCTGGCAGAGACAGTTCCCATTTTCAGGGGCAGAGACAGTGAACTGTCAGCTCTGCCATGCATGGTTCAAAGCTGTCCAGTATACAGTCATGTAGGGTTAGCACTGAGCTTGACTATATGCACCAGACACTCACACACCACTGTGTGACCTGCAGACACACACTGCACATTCCATGGTCCATCTTGCCTGCTTCCCTTCCTGACTCAAACACACACTTGCCTACCTATTGGATCAGTCTAGGCCTCCTGCACCACCACACAACATCCTGTGCAAGTGATGACACCTGTGCCATATCCCTGTCGTTCTTGTTATTGATGCAGGGAAATGAAGCTATGTGCCTGATGCACAGGCTGGCTACCTAAATTGCTATGCATTCCTTTAATCCACTTTTCCTTTCACATGCTACTTGTACTGGTCACTGACAGACTTTGTCTGCTGGTGGTTGTACTGAGTACACCACATTATGTCATGTGTGTAGATTAAGTTTGATGTGTTGTAATGGCTGTATACTTACAAAATGAATGGTGTCTCATAGAACTGTTTATGTTTTGATTCAGAATTTTTTGGGACACGCCAATGGCTACAGTGCTACAATAAAACCATAAGCATCAGAGCACAGGAAGGAATGTCAGCACAGAGGCAAAATATCATCATAAAGGTAAAGCATTATAGGTGCATGGCTCCATAGCTTCATCTGTGTATCAGTGGCTAACAGGAACAATAGTGTCATGTAGCCTACTCCTGCACCCATAATCTCTGACATGATTTAGTTCCCTTGATAAGTGTAAGCAGGGTTCTGGGAGTTGACACTTCTAAAAGCTGTGGTGCAGGAGATGCACCATCTACAACCCAGTGTCCATTACAGACATTTGTTGTCTTCCAGTTATGATTGCCTTGTTCCACATCCAATTGTGTTACTTATACATGATGTGTGTTACAGCAAAAGTGTGGTTCACATGGATGGGGAGACTGTTACATGTAGTATGTAGTGTCACAGTTAAATACCTTTATCCCCAGCATGGTCTATTTATACCACAGTCAAGGTACAGCTGTGTACAACAGGTATGTCCTGTACTAGCCCTTTCATGGATGTGCAGGTTGTACACAGTGGGACCTGACAGCTCCCTGTATGGCAGCCATACACCTCTCCTCCAAAGCGTGTAGGGGACAGAATACACAGTTTCAGCCTTGACACAGTCTGTATTGGACATGTTATGTACACTGTGTATTGTGTTACTGTGGGACCTCTGTGGCTGGTACAGGTGTCATAGTCGCCTGTTTACTTACACACTGCAGTTGTCATTTCACTCAGTGATAAGTGCGATGATTGCCACATACAGTGTAGCAATGCCATTCTGGGATTTACATGCCATACCTATATCTATAGGTTGTACAACAGTGCATGAAGTCCAACAACTTACTGATCAGTGAAAGTCAAAGGCTCCATCACCCTCTGTGTCCATAAGTCCTTGCCTACCGGGAACAACTGTTGGAGATGTGCGGACAATACAATGTTGTCCAGGGGGTGGCTGACTGCCAAAAGTATAGTATTGTGCATTCCTTAACATGTAGTATTTGATAAAGGCTCTGACAACAACTGATTGTGTGTGTCAGTCCATCCTGGGTAACTATTGGTTCTGTGTGTGAAACATTGACAGTCCCTTATTTGCAATCATCTGCAAATGTAGCCAGTCGGAGGTCACTGACAGTGGCTATGACTGTAGAGAAGAGAATTGCTAGAATGAGTAGTCCCAGGATTGATGTGTGTGGGTAGCCACTGGTGACTGTGCTCATTGTAGTGCTGGCCTACAAAATCCTGCATTCCTGGATAATGACTGTCACACACTTGGCTATCCAAAGGCTGACATAAAGTTTGTAAAACACCTCTGCTGTGGCCTAACCTTGACAAATGCATTATAGGGGGATTGTAGGTGGGGGTGAGTCATTTTCTCTCATCCATCACTGTCTGCAGCAATCAATTTGGTCCAAAGCTTAAGGTAGGCATGATATGACCTTGAACAACACAAAGTGGGTTTGGGCCAGGTACATAACATTGTTACTTATCAAATCCATGATAAGTCTTTTCAAGGCTGTAAATGTAACACTACTGAGACATCTGGGGAAACCAGTTATCACTGGGTGCTACTTGCCCTGTGTGCAACTATGTATTGACTTTAAGTCCAGCATGGTTTCCAAGAAGGTGGACTGCCAACATGTCTGTGTCTGTAGAGACCATAGGCAAGCAGTGGGTGGGGGATTCATACTTACACACTGGGAAAGGTAAGGAGGCATCATCCACACAGTTATCCTGCAGCCTCACACCACTCATGCAGTGTGTACTGTGCTGACACAATTACTTTGTGAGGAATGATGACAATAGGGAAGTCCCCTGAATTGCTGGTACCTGGCTACTACAACTGCTGGTATCAGCACAACCATCTCTCCTGGGATACCATGCCTGTACACTTTGTCTTCCATGAAAAGCAAAACCTTAGTACCAAACATCACATGAAGGAACAGGGTACAGCCTGTTTGTTCATCCACATAGTTGTCCCAGTTCATACAAGGCACTGTTGCCTTGATGATGCCTTGAGTAGCAATCAGGACAATCATTACAGAGTGGTACGTAGGTATGCCTAGTATTCCAGGGTTCGTAGGATTTCAGTAGGGTAATGTGCAGATGGTGAACTGGAGCACAGCTGCAGTGTCACACTATGATGTGATGTACAATTTCCAGTGACATACATGTGCAAGGTTGCTTGGGCAAGCACCACAGTGGCAGTGATACCTGTCTGGTCACAATGTCACAGGAGTTCATGCAGCCTGACCATCATCAGCATCATGGTGCATGTCTGTATGCCATGGATCTGAGACATACTGCAGAGGGATGGCCACCTTTGGCAAAAGTGCGTGTACCTGCACTTGTCCTATATATGTCATACTGTACATTTATGTAACCAGAAAATATGTCTATGTTCCCACATCATATCACACAATATCCAGTGGGCTGTCTGGTTGCCTGACTGGTAATGCAGACTACCAAGGTGAGAGTAATGACCTCAGAGTTGAACAAGTTCTCTGTGCATGCACAGACTTTCACACCTTCACTACAAAGTGTGCCACCTGTACAACTGCATAGACTCAGCTCTAGCTGACAGGAGGACAAGAAGCACTTCATGGTACAGAAAACTGTGAGCAGTCATACAATCTCCCAGTTATGGCACTCTTCCACAAGAGGGTCTTCATGAACATATGTTTGTTTACATATTCATAGCTGTGATAACTGTAACCCCATGCAAATGTGTATGTAGTACTATTTCCATCAGTAACAGCAATGTTCCTGGTAAGTAGCACTTCATTAGCCACACCCAATGTACATACTCAAGGGTGATAGACATAAGCACATAGGCCTGGCCACACAGGTTTACACCTACTTTACCATAGATCACCATGTCTCTACAGGGGTAAGATGGGTAGTATATCATGCTCGTATCGTGAGTGAGGGCACTGTCACTCAAGAATGCTGTGTTATAACCTCAGTGTACTCTTCCCTCAGCATGTCAATATTTCACTGCAATGGCCATTTTCTCATGTACTTTTGCAAGCACCACCAGCAATTGGACACAACACAAACTTTTCCTCATAAGGGAACTTCAAGTCCCCAATATCTGATCTACAGGGATCATGTACAATTAGTGTAATTGTAGCTTGTGTCATATAGACCACTCAGAAGTGATCTTTGCCTTGCATACATGGAAATATGTGACCCTGCTGTATTGGACATGCTGCAACTCTGTAAGTGGAATGGTACATGTGTTACCCACTGTAAGGACATAGAATCATAGGATCATAGGAAGTTACTAGGCTATTGACCCTGAGGCCCTTACAAGCCTGGCCAAGAATTTAGCCTGTGTTCTGACACATCAGCACCCGATGGCCCTGTTCAGCAGGGACACAGATGGAATCCCAGGGGTGTATTTTCTGTTCCCCATCCAGTTATCCAGATTGCGTGTACCATGGGTTAATGAGGTACTCAGCTTGATGTTGAGAGGGAGTCTATTCCACATATGGGGGATACTCTGGGACACCAGTCTGTCCTGCCAAGTCCTACTGATGTCACAGACCAGGCTGAGATCACACATGTGGGTTACTTGAGTGGAGTTTGCCTTGCAGATATGCAGCAGTCCCATCAAAGTGGGGTCTGAGATTGCTGTGTATGCCAGATAGAGGCCATCTCTGAGGACTCTGTATGAGACTGAGTAGAGGAACAAGGCGTTTAGCCTATCTGTGTAAGTTAGATGTTGGAGGCCCTGGATTCTCCTGATGATGGATCTCTGTGGTCTCTCCAGCTGCTGCATGTGCTTTGTGAAGTACATGCTGAAAGGGCATTGTACCCAACAATGGGTCTTATAAGGTAAGAATATTGGGATGTTACAATCTCCTTGTCCCTGGATGAGATACCCTTCCTAACGAGATGGGCCATATAGAAAGATTTCCATACAGCAAAGGCAATATGATGGCCAAAAGTTAGTTTGCTATCAACCCTGGTGCCCGAGTCCCTCATGACTGGGAACTTAGGTCCTTGTTATTATTGTGATAATTTTTGGGGACATCACTCTCCCCAAAGGCGCTGATGAGGCATTTTTTTTTTTTTGCATTCAGTTTGAGGCCATGTTTCTGGCACCAGTCATATGTTTGGGTGAGACCCTCTTGGAAGATGTCCACATCACTAGGGGAGCTGATGACAGTGCCCAGCTTACAGTCATCTGCAAACGTGGTCAGCCATAGCCCACTGGTTTGGGCTTGCACCTCAGAAAATTATATCCCAAATGACAGCGGCCCCAAGACCTATCCCCTGGCGTACACAACTCATTACGGGTCTTCTGCTTAAGGTGGCTTCCCCTATTTTGAGTAGATGGATTCTATCAGTGAGTCAGTTTGTTACCCATCTGGTAACATACAGACTGATGCCTAGCTGAGGGAGTTTACCTATTATGCAGAAGTGGGGAATACCATTGATGGCTTTGGCCAGGTCAAGGTAAGTGGCGTGCACCATCTTTCCCTCGTCCATAGTTTTGGAGACTGTCTCAAAGAAGTCAACCAGATTTAACAGGCATAACCTCCCCTTGATAAAACCAAACTGTGTGGGATCAAGTGTTTAGAGGTTGAAAATGTCCTTGTTAATGAGTTCCATGATAATACATCCCATGGCCTTGCAGATCAGGCTAGTTAGGTTGATGGGTCTTTAATTTCCTGGATCACTGAACACTCCACCTTTGTGCAAAGGGATGACAGTGGCTGTTCTTCACTTGGCTGGGACACAGCCAGTACTCAGGCTTTGGTTGAATAGGGTACCTAACAGTGTTGCACATTCCTGCCTGTGTTCATGTAGGATGCAGACTGGGATGTCATTAGGTTCCATTATCTGGTATGTGACATTAATAATACATGCTGGTAGGGGAGGTATGTGTACCACACTGTCACAAACCATTGAAACAGACCACCACCTAATGGCAAAGAGTGCAACTTATTGCCCTCCTCAGATGAAGTCTGTATGATTGCCTGGATGACTGTCATGCACACACACACCTGGCTATGGGGAGAATAGTACCACTTTCAGTTCATATATACAGAACAGTGCACAGCATACACAGTTAAAGTTGTCTGCAATTAGATTAGAACACAGTTCTATCTAATCCTAAAAAAATCCTATCTCTCTACTCATTTCCCAACTTTCTATAACCTGTAGAGCCCAGTTTTCAGATTTTGCTGAACTCTGGGCTGTTTTGTAGTTTCTGTATTGCCCAGACCTTACTAAGATAGAAGGAAGCTTCTCTGTTCATCAGTGAGAGTGGTGAGCTTTGAGAAGCCTATCTGTCTCTGGAGGAGTGGTTTCAGCTCAGAATCTGTAGTTTTACTGGCCATTTTGGGCTATTTCTATCCCTTTCATCTTTCTGTTTAAAAACCCATGTTTGTGCAGTTTTTGTGCTTGTATTACCTCAGTAAGATACTGCCTGGGTATCCTGCAGATTTCTACAGCAGCAGAGAGAGAGAGAGAACAGGGAGACTTTGAGTGGATTAAGTACCCCTGTTTTTGCTTTTTATTGCTTATTGTCACTAGTTGGACTATTCTGAGTGCTTTTTATTAATTTTGCAAATTATTTGAACTGTTTTTTTTTAATTCTGATACTGTTTGCCCATTAACTGATTGTTTTTAAGTGTTTTTCAACTGTTGAACTCTTCAGGGCTACACACTCAAGTGTGATAGCCATTTTTCTGCTTTAAAAGTGTTTGTTTTATTGTATCTGTTTTAATTTAAAAAAAAAAAAAAACAAATAAAAAAAATCCTATCTCTTTACTTGTTTCCCACCTTTCTATAACCAGTAGAGTCCAGTTTTCAGATTTTGCCGAATTCTGGGATGTTTTGTAGTTTCTGTGTTGACCAGACCTAACTAAGATAGGAGGAAGCTTCTCTGTTCATCAGTGAGAGTGGTGAGCTTTGAGCAGCCTATCTGTCACTGGAGGAGTGGCTTCAGCTCAGAATCTGTAGTTTTATTGGCCATTTTGGGCAATTTCTGTCCCTTTCATCTTTCTGTTTAAAAACCTGTGTTTGAGCAGTTTTTGGGCTTATATTACCTCAGCAAGATCCTGCCTGGATGTCCTGCAGAGTTTTACTGCAGCAGAGAGAGAAAATGAAGACTTTGAGTGGATTAAGTACCTCTGTTTTGGATTAAGTGCCTCTACCTTTGCGGTTACCCTGTCCAAGGGAACATCAGTACCCACAAGCAACTGTGGTTCACATTCAGTCTCACTGCTACAGCGTAGCTCACTCCCTGAAGTAACAACCTCAGTAGTCCTGGCTGCAAGTATGCAGTCTGTCTGGGTCTCCCCCAGGCTACTAGCCTCACTGAATGTAACTGCATAAGTATATGGTACTGCCTCATCCAAATCCTTCCCCCTCAGGACATCTGCAGGATGGTAGTTCCATACCTCTGTTGTCTCAGGGCAACCCACTGTTGGCATTTTGTCTTTCCCACTTACTGGCTCCCTCTTCTTTGGTTCCCCACTTTGCCCCCATGGACATCTGTATGCCCCATGGCTCCATTGGTTGCATTCAAAACATTTAACCCTAGCTCCTGGATGTGTACCTGGACTAGTGGCTTCCCCTGCTACTGGTGGATTCTGTTGGGGCAGTCTGTGCTGCCCATCATAGGTTTCTTTAGTTCCATGAGCAGTGCTAGGGGTCCCTTTCCTGTGCAGGGCTGCCCTGCTTCCTAGGTATAGGTCTCCCTTCTCCCTTCTTCCCCAACTCCTCTGAAGTAGCACACTGTCTATCAGCTAACCAGATCCTAATGTCCTCAGGCAAAATGTTAAAGGGCTTGTTCCCTTAACAAAAGGTCTGCCAGCCCTTCAAAAGTGGCGACCTGACATCCACTCACCCAGATATGAAAATAAGTGCTCAGTTCAGCAACATATTCACATACATTTTCATCTGCCTTGGGTCTATGCTCACAAATGTTTTTCCTATACATTTCAGGTGTTAGCTTAAAACATTCTAATAAATGTCTCTTTACAGCAGTATAATCAAAATAGTCAGTGTCATGCATTTTTGCTAAAGAAGTTACAGCTTTACCATGGAGAAGAGGGTCAGGAACCATATCCAGAGCCCTTGGTCAACTTCATACTGTTTACATACCCACTAAAACATATGAACGAAGCTATCAAAATTATCCCCCTCTTTAAACTGTGGAAGAAATTTACTGACCTTTTGTGCTTCTGGAGTCCAGTTACTCCCTTCCCCATTACCTCCATGACTCTGGCGAAGAGTCAGCATTTCTCTTTCATGCCTCCTCTGCCATTCATTTTCCTCAGCTTGTAGACTCATCATTTTCTCGGCTGCTTCTAGTTCCATACGCCTGGTCTCCAACTCAAGTCTCTTTAGCTCCAGCTGGATTTTTAATCCACTGCAGAAAGGTTGAGCTGTCCATTCTCCGAGGATAATGTATCTCCACTGTCAGTCTGATTGTCCTCCAGGCTGCTATTTTCTGATGCAGCTGTAACCAAGGCTGCAATCTGGTCTGCTTTAGTCAGGTTTCCATGCACCAGTCCCCTAGCCTGGCACATCTCCACCAGGTGGCTCCTTGTCAGCTTTCCATACTCTTCTGCTGACATGCTGCCTGCTCACCCTGACTAACACTAAGCTAACAAAAGAAATAAAAACAATTGTGATCTGAACTCTGAGTATACACTGCATGGCTGTTTTAGAGTACAAAACACTTTTAGAGATCACTGTACATAAGCTACAGGAATTCGCTCTACCCACACCACTACAAGCCAATTAGTATGTGAAGTAGATCCCACCACTGCCAAACACTTGTGATGACCGTGCCCTGGCCCAGCAATCAAGGAGCCTTAATCCTCACCACTAACACCAGTGAGGCTGTCTCCTAGAAGAGGAAAGGATAACTAATAAACACAGTAAAGTACAATTTCCCTTAAGTGCACACAGAGATCACAGTCAGTCTGGGGCTGGTTGCTCCCTTGCTCAGCAGGTCCCAAATAAAAGTCCCCACTAGCACAGCTATAGGGTCCAGGTCTCAGCCTAACTGGGCAAGCTAAAACCTCCAGTACCCTCTCTGTGCAACCAGTGCTTCATGTCCCTGCCAAGTAGCTGATACAACACACACACACACTTTGAGATAAGTATTTATACAACTTCACAGACACGCCTGGGAAAGGCTGACACAGATTCTTCATCTGTACCCCTTTACCCAGACTATATGGTAGTAATTACTGCCACCACCCAGTTAATAATATCAGCTACTGAAAGGTCCTTAAAAGGGTGCCCAATTATTACTGTGCAATATTCATATCCAATGGGAGTATGACTAACAGTCAAGGCTTAATTTAGAGTGGCCTATTACAATAACCTCTATAAATATGCAATGTACTCTAGAGCTTATCTCTACACAAATCAGCCACAGGTAGAAGGTTTTAAAAATATTTAATAATAAATAATTAAAACACAAGACAAAACTACTACACCACAGAGATATCTAAGAGTTCAGAGATCACACAGAAACTTAAAATAATATAGCAGGACCGATCTGATTTAAAAAAAAAATACCTAATTAATCTTTACTAGCTTTAACTATTCTTACAAGAAATCACAGTGCTAGAAACTTACATGTGAGCACAAGGCAGAGTGCTGATAAGTTAGATGTCCAAAGTCAAAATGCTTTTTTTGTCTCTTGTGAGAAATAGTATTTAAACATTACTAACACACATGTTTGCTGGGTCCCTCCCCAAATTACATCATTTTTAACACTTGGGTTTTCTCAGGCAAACAAACTGCATTATTTAGCAATCTAACACCCGCACATAAACTTACAACAATAGAATACATTTCACATGTATATGCTAGCAGAAACCAGAGCAATAAAGCACCTTCCACATCTAAATTCTAGTCATACACTTTAGCCTTAAAACAATGGGCATAAAATCTTCATCCAGCCGCCCTGGAGCTGAACTGTAAACATTAAAGAGATTCATAAGATCTTTTCAACTTAAAAAGACACATTTGAAATATTTGGCTTGGTTTTCCTTACAGCAGATGGCAATGTTGCAACAATCTTGAAGTTCACATTTTACAGTGTTTTCTAACATTCAAGAAACATGCCTGTATTTTACATTTATTATCAAGAAAACATGCCTGTATTTTATATTTATTTATACAGTTGATAGAATTATGTATCAAATTCTATTTGACTAGACTGGTAGCCTTCGCCCATCTCCCCCCATTTGTCACACTGCTCTTCTAATTTTCCCTGAGAACAAGTCAGTTTTCTAGTTTTAGCACTCAAAACTGTTTCCTTGTGCTCAGCACGTATTAAAAATGTGTTGCAAGTACTAAATAATCTACAAATTACTACAGCACTCAACTTTCCTCACTTGTTAGGAGGAAAACGTTTTTTAGTACTTAAAGTAATAAGCACCTATCCAGCCTTGCCTAAGAGTCAGCTCCTGGTATTTTCCCCTGTCCAGCTGATGAATCTGGGCATCTTGGGGCAATGTAGCAATTGCCTCATGTACACTGACAACCATCTCCTCCTTCCACCCAACACCATAACCTGTGAGAGATGCACTTATATAGCCAAACAGGAAGCCAAGCTCTCTCCAGCGAAGACTGTACTAGACAGTCAAGAGGAGAAGGTAAACACCTGCACCACACCACATTCGCATAGTCCATCAAAACCTACACCACCTAAACCCACACATAGTAACACAAAACACTCATCTATATTCTCAGAGGGTCTCAATAAAAATCTGCCCAAACAACAGAGACCTCCAAAGCTGAAATGCAAGCAACCACCACCTCCAACACCACCCAAATGACACATAGCCAACAAAATCAGTGTGTTACTCAACCTCAGCCCATAAGGCAAAACAATGTACCCAACACACTAGTCATAGGTGACTCTACAGTCATGCACACTGATGTTCCACTCACCAGGCTAAACAAGGAGAAGGTTACTATCAGCTGCCTGTCGGCTGCCAGGATCTGCCACATAACGCAAGCACTCAGGTCACTCCACAACAAGTACTAATATGACTCTGTCATTGTCCATGTTGGTGTGAATGACTTGAAATGTACCTCCCTGGACTACATGAAAAGAGACATGGAGGAGCTCTTGAATCATGTAACCCAGGCAGGTATGACCCTAGCCCTGAGTAGCATTCTGCTATCACCCAGAATGATACCACAATACAATGACAAAATGATTGACTTCAACAATTGGCTAAGCTTCTGGTGTCTTTCTAAGGGAATTCAGTGTCTGTCTGCCTGGGATGACATGATTGACAGACCATGATGCTTTGCCAGAGATGGCCTGCACCTCTCACCCCTGGGATTCTAGATGCTGGCTAAGGCTCTTGCCACTCCTATAGTGCCTGTTTTAGGCAAGGTTCAAATGACAAACTCACCACTGTAGCAGGTATAAGCAAGCATAATCTGAGGGTGATGCTACTCAATGCTAGAAGTGTAAACCTCAAAATGCACTCACCCCAGGCAATCCTTAAAATGGAGAGCATCAACATCTGTGCAGTGATGGAGACCTGGTTCAAGGATCCAGAGAGCATCCCTGCATTACCAGGTTATAACTCGTACCACACCTTTTGGCCACCTAACCTGGACCGAAACACTAAAGGAGGAGGCATGTCCATATTCATTAAGGATATCCACCTCCAGGTTAGTTGCTCAACATAATGCATCCAAAATTATCCAAGGGCAACTAACACTGGGCAAGACTGGAATCCAGGTTGTAGCTTGTTACAGATCCTCCACCATGCCCCAGGATGCCCACACCATGTTTCTTTATATACTGGGTTATATTAAGGTACAGCCCAATATCCTAATAATGGGCGATTTCAACTACCCCACCATCAACTGGGGAAAACTACTCATGTGCTAACTCATCAATGCTTTTTGTAATTTATAAATTCCAACACCCTGGATCAGCTTATCCATACCCCCAACAGGGGCAGCAATATCCTGGACCTGGTCATTACCAATATGGGCAACCAATGTCCCACACCAGAGGTCAACTCTTTGCTGGTTAGATCCAACCACAAGCTAATCACCCTAGACATCAATATCCTGCCCCCACCCCCACTAAGGAAACCACCGTAAAAAACTTCTCCAATGCCAACTTCATGCTTCTTAAAACAGAAGTGGCAAGCTTCATGACACCCATACAGATGGAAAATTGAGGTATGACTGCAAAATCCTATACAAATGCACTTTATAAGCACATACATGAGTGCATAGATCATGCCATCCTCAACAGAACCAAGATGCTTTCCTCCAAAAAAAGGAAGCCAATCTGGTGGTTCCCTGCCATAAACAAATTCTACAACAGAAGTAAGTTGCTGTTGCAAAAAAGAGTAAAATCCCCTGATTGCAGGAACTCCCTGGTCATCCTCAGTAAGAAGCTGAGATCCTTCATAAAATCCTCCAAAGCTAGTTATGAAAATAAAATTGCCACTGATTCTAAAGACAACCACAAATCATTCTACAGCTATGTCAAGAATCTCAATAGTGACAGTCAGATCTGCTCTGATCTACAGCACAATGGCACTCAATATACAGAACCAACTGATATTGCCAACATCCTGGCAGATAGGTTTAGTGCAAACTTCAACCCCCTCACCCCCAAAGGGCCCATCCCTATATCAGAAGAATGCAAAGCCCCTGTAATCATGGCTGCACAAGTAAAGACTGCACTCTCCAAAGCCAAGAACATAGCATCCATGGGACCTGACAACATCCCAGGCTGCATTCTGCATGAACCACAAAACGAACTGGCATCCCACCTAAGTACCATGTTCAATCATAGCCTCAATTCAGGATTTGTGCCTACTGAATGGTGCACATCAATGGTTATCCCACTCCACAAAGGGGGCGCCACCATGGACCCCGGGAACTACTGCCCCATCAGCCTGATGAGCCAGGTCTGCAACGCTATGGAATGTATCATCCTGGAGATTATAAACAAGGACATAGGTACCCTCCAAACTCTGGACCCCACTCAGTTTGAGTTTGTAAAAGGTAGGTCATGTCTCCTAAACCTGATTGACTTCTTTGAAGCAGTCATCAGAGCCGTGGATGAGGGTAGGGTGGTGTAAACAGCCTATCTTGACCTCACCAAGGCTTTTGACACCATCCCCCACTCTGGAAGTATAGATAAACTCACTAGACTGGGCATAAATCCCTATGTCACAAGATGGGTGGCCAACTGGCTCACTGATAGAACCCACACAGTGAAAGTAGCTGACTCCAAATCCAACTTCAAACCAGTGACAAGTGGAGTAACACAGGGCTCAGTCCTGGGTCCCCTCCTGTTTGGCATCTACTTTTCAGAAGTCCAGGCTAATACAGCAGGTCTTTTGCTAACAAAGTTCGCAGATGACTGCAAACTAGGTGCCAAAATAGAATCACCTAATGATGTGGGCATTCTACAAAGGGGCCTCACTGAGACTGATGCTTGGTATCAAAGTCATGGCCTCAAGCTGAATGCCAAGAAGTGCATTGTCATCCCCTTTGGGAAAAACACTGTACTCATGAACTACCTCATAGGCGGTAGCCTACTAAACACCAAAAGTGTGATAAGAGACTTTGGGACACAGGTGGACAGTAGTCTCTCCTTTGATAATCACATTGCCACAGTAGTCAGAAAATTCTTCTATGTGGCACACCTCATCACAAAGGGGTTCACCTCCAGAAAAAGAAAAGTCATTGCTCCTCTCTACTCATCCCTCATCAGACCCATTATAGAGTACAATGCCCCATTTGGCATGTACCTCGGAAGACATCTACAACAACTAGAAAGGCCACAGCAATACCTCACCAAGAGGATTACTGGCCTCAAACAGATGTCATACCCAGACCGTCTCAAAAAACGCCAGCTCTATCCATCGCTTATTGCCTACTTAGAGGCAACCTCTGCCTAACATACAAAGCCATGTCAAACTCAGATGTGTTGGACATCCTACACTTAAACAAACCCCAATCCCTCTGAGCCACATACTTCAGGGACCTAAACCTTGCCACCACAATAAACAGAACATGCAGGAAGGATAGATTCCTGTCCCAGAGACTTTCCATGCTCTGGAACAGACTACCCATTCATGTCAAGCAAAGCTCCTCATTATCCCTCTTTAAGAAAAATCTCAACAACTGGATGGGAAATAGGAAATTCACCCTGGGAATCACTTCTGTGGCTCTGCTAGACAGGGGTGCAGGAAAATAACTTTTTTGAGTAGCGGAAGCCAGGGAACTTTTTTAGGTAGGCTTATATAGGCCCCAGGGCCGATAGCCTAGTACCTACCTATGAACCTATAATGATACACATTTGAGATCACAGTACTTAACGCATGTGCCACACCTCAAGTGTGCTATTAATATGTCTTTAGGTAATGTTATGGTAGGTGACATCAGCAGGCCTTGTTCTGGTCAGAACTTTGTAAGCACACATCACCTATGACAGCAACATACTGAAAAACACCACCTCTTTCTAAGCCAGTGTGGTAATCATATTTATTTTGCAGGGAGATGCACACACGGACAGCATGTGGACCAGAGTGAGATTAGAACCCCTACCTATCTAGTGTTGCACACTACAGATCACAACATGTGCAGCACACACCATGGCTTAAGTCTGACACTGCTATTCAATTGGTAGTGTTAAGGTACATGAAATCAGCAGGCCTTGTGGAAAAGAGGGGGTTTAAAGGCCGGCAGCACCTGCAAGGGCCAAAAAGTGCAGGCCCATTAAAACATGGGATTCCTACTTGTTATGCAGGGGGATGCATACCCTCACACACTAAGTGGACCAGAATGCATTTAGAGCATGTGCCACAGCTTAAATCACTTTCATACATGATTGCAGGCAAATACTGGTGGAGTACATAAACTAAGGTTATGTTGAACAGCAATTGTGGGCTGCATAGTGATATTGCTTCTCAGCTGTTCTCTGTATCTAGTAGCTTTGCAATCCGATAACTGTTGTTTATCCTAGTTATGTGTCGACAGTAGCAATTTTGGTCATATGTGGCTGTTTGCATTTGTATGGGCAAGCATGTGGGATACAACAATGTGTTCTGTCAATGCGTGCATACACAAAATGATACATGACACCACCTGTTCACCAGTTGGTTTATGTGTTGTGACATCCAGCAGGCACAGGAGGTTTTAGGGAAGTACATTATGTACTGTTGTGCCTACATATTTAGTCCTTGCCACTTTAATCACCAGTATCAGGGTATGTAGGACAATACAGAAATACACAGATACATAAACATATATCTGTAGATAACAGGGATATAAATATACATGGATGTGTGTGTGTGTGTGTGTGTGTGTGTGTGTGTGTGTGTGTGTGTGTGTGTGTGTGTGTGTGTATGATACATGTAATATATGTATATTTCTTATGTAGATGCATGGGTGGAGACAGAAATGTATATGTCTATATATATATACATATATATATATATATATATATATATATATATATATATATATATATATACACACACACACACACACACACACACACACACACATATATATATATATATATATATATATATGTTTACACTGAAAACCTTGAAACTGCATCAGTCGACTGGCATATGCAGTTTTCAAGTAGGCAGAATGTTGAACCCAAATCGATCGACTACACTACAGTGAACTGGTAGTGTAATTGCATTTGCTTTTGACATTGAGCAGGGAGATCGTGATTCAGTGAAGAACAGGGAATTAGCCCAATTTCTCACTGAAGTGTGATCCCATAGTTGGTATATTTAATGTTCAGGGGGTGTGGGAGGTGTAGGGTGGCATAGCCCCCCCTGCAAAACAGTGCTCAGTGACCACCTCCAATTTACTCCTCACCTACAAGGTATTTCTTACCTCCAAGGTGCTCCTCCTACCGTTTGGTGCTCAGTGACCACCTCCAAGTTACTCTTCACCTATGAGGCATTCCTTACATTCCGTACAGTTTAAAGGTACGTTAATGTGTGTAGCAGGAGGTGAGTGACATCACCTCCTGCTATGTCGAATACATTGAACCATGGTTGTTTATGTATTCATTTTCACTTTGATTTACTTTTCAGCATTCTGAATTCCACATTTAGAGTCGACATTTTAAACAGTATCTTTATAAAGAGTTTGAAATACTGACAGACAGATATGTATACATATATGTCTGTATCTGTAGTCATATCTATATATAACAAGTCATTTTTGAGTGGAAAACAACAGACTTTTGCTCTACTTAACTAAGTGTATGAGCATGCCCAGTGGGGGTTTTGCTAGTTATAACCAGACTCCAGCCCACACCTATCTGTACTTCAGTCTAGGATTAGTGTATGCACATAAAATATGACATCTGTCCCTGTTTCTGCATTGCTGCATGTCACTGAACTTGGCTATGACTTTCTTCAGTTATGTGATGTAATTAATATGTCACAAAGGTTAATAATATTGCATCACACATGACACTGATGGTCTGTAAAACAAAATGTAATACTACTTGATATCCAAAGTAAATGGTTGCATCTAGATTCAAACCCTGAATGCTACTACACAAGCTAATTGCCCTAGTCATTTGAGCCACATAAGCTGCTTGACTGAAAGCAAGCATTCATCACATATTCAACTGCAGGCATAAGTATATAGTTATTCCTGCACTAAGTAAGATATAGCCTGTATGATCAATATGTAAATGCATAGTTCTCCATGCAGTTTACTGCAACAGCATTTTTTCTACATCAACATTTAAAATAATAGTGTTTACTTATTGTTATAACTTCAGCTCTTCTTACATTTGGGTTAGTTTTCTTTACTTTTTTCCTCAAAACTCTCCAGGTTTAGTAAATGAACATATGATCTGGTTATTAGGTGAACTTCTGACAGCCCAGCCAGGTGCCGCTCAGTCTACAGTGATTCTGAACTATTTATGGCTCAGGTAAAAGTGCCTTAAGCAGTGTAAGAACCTTGGCAATTTCTACTTTGCTATAAAAATAAAATTGCCACCACCCTTCTAAGACATTTGCAGATTTAGTAAGACCTACGTGTCAGCAGCCATGACATTACTTCCTCTCTAATTGAGAATGTTTGCTGCTATACAGAAAAAAAACTACAAACAGGACTCTTGAACTCAGTTTTTCCTGTTCTAAAAGCAGTAGTTTAATTTTTTGTACTAGTTAATGTTGAAAATAAATATGAATGTAAAGAATTATACAGTTTAACACATACCTCTTAAAACTGTGCTTAATTAACAATACTGAAAAAATCCATTCACGTTCAAAATTGTTCATGCATGAACAAGAATAGTTTCTATAGTTAGGTAGAACTTTATAGTCACATTTCTGTAACTTTAGTTTCATGTACTTAACTCTCCCCAAGGAGCCAATTTATTTTCCTTTGCGACTCAACTTTCAGTCCCTTTGTCCTTTCTTACAGTGCAGTTGGTGCTTTCTTCTTTTTTTCAACCCTTTGTCCCTGAAAATAAAAAGGGGTCAGCTACTGTTTGGTGCTCGGTGACCACCTCCAAGTTACTCCTCACCTATGAGGTATTCCTTACCTCTAAGGTGCTCCTCCTACCGTTTGGTGCTCAGTGACCACCTCCAAGTTACTCCTCACCTATGAGGTATTTCTTACCTCCAAGGTGCTCCACCATTTGGTGCTCAGTGACCACCTCCAAGTTACTCCTCACCTACGAGGTACTCCTTACCTCCAAGGTGCTCCTTCTACCATTTAGGGCTCAGTGACCACCTCCAATTTACTCCTCACCTACAAGGTATTTCTTACCTCCAAGGTGCTCCTCCTACCGTTTGGTGCTCAGTGACCACCTCCAAGTTACTCTTCACCTATGAGGCATTCCTTACATCCAAGGTGCTCCTCCTACCATTTGTTGCTCAGTGACCACCTCCAAGTTACTCCTCACCTACGAGGTATTCCTTACATCCAAGGTGCTCCTCCTACCGTTTGGCGCTCAGTGACCACCTCCAAGTTACTCCTCACCTATGAGATATTCCTTACCTCCAAGGTACTCCTCCTACCATTTGGTGCTCAGTGACCACCTCCAAGTTACTCCTCACCTACGAGGTATTCCTTACCTCCAAGGTGCTCCTCCTGCCATTTGTTGCTCAGTGACCACCTCCAAGTTACTCCTCACCTATGAGGTATTCCTTACCTCCAAGGTGCTCCTCCTACTGTTTGCAGCTCAGTGACCACCCCCAAGTTACTCCTCACCTATGAGGTATTCCTTACCTCCAAAGTGCTCCTCCTCCCTGCCTGCCCTTGTAACTCTTTGCTTGCAGAAACCCTATATCTTGAAACTGCAATTAAGGCAGAAAGTGTCTGGACCTCCTGGCAGAAATAGTTTTAACTATGCAGGACACAGCATACAGAATTGCCATTTTGGGGAATGACACACCGTGGTATACTCTACTTTCATTTATTTTAATTACTATCCCTGGGGTGCAGCCAGAATGTTTCCTCTAACTACATACATCTCAAATCTGACTAAAATAGGACACACTATTCTAAAACATAATTGATGAGGAGTAAATGAACTGTGTATTCTTTCCATCCTTAGTTCTTCAACCTGCATATCTGCCCAGTCCACAATTTTCTTTTTATATAGCCTACATAGTCTGATGCTTCGTCCTGTTGTGGGTCCCCAATAAATCTTAGTCTCTTGTTCTTTTCCCCTTCTAGCAATTTCATCTTTTTTCTGCTGCAGCTAAAACTTTTTTTTGGTTTGTTTGTTTGTTTGTTTGTTTTACATCTTTCACATCTATATCCATTACTGCCATCTGATCAGAATGAGCCTTAACTGCAGTTTCCATTTCTTATGCTATTGTCTGAGCTCCACATATAATCCAGAAAATTAGCATTGATTTTCTGTAATTCCACTGTTATTTTACTTGGCTAATTGTTTTGAGATTTCATGTTACTTAGCGGATGAGCTACATTTTCACTTACCAAACAATTGCTCTGTTCTGAGCAATGATTAAGACACATAGTCTCCATTGCTTCTTCTCCTTAGCTACTGATGTATTTTATGCTCTTTTTATGACATAAGCCAATCTTGCAAGATCTTTTGATTTCTTCAAATCTGCCTAATTCCTAAATATGAGCAGTTTGTGTCTTTATAATACCCTTTTTTAGCTGGAGGAGGGAATCACATTAGTCAGTGCTGTTTCTTTTCTTCTTCTACTTTTCTTCTGAACCATGTGTTACATGCTTCCTGCCTCAACTGGAAGTCTAAACATGGCTATCATTTTATTTAACTTTTGAGAAATGCAGTTGCCTTATTTTCACCCCTGTAGATTTACAAGGCACACTCGGACATTGTCATTACCCATTTTAGATCAAATTAAATAAATTGTGTGTTTTAAGTCACTAAATTAACTTAAACCATAGTAAGAAAAATACAGTCAAGCCTCACACTGTAATATAGTAAAGGGCTCTCTTTCTTAGAGTGGAATTGTATTTCTCAGAGCACAGGAACATCTTGTTACTATTTACAATGAACCTCCCAAATCTAGCACACCATTTTAGGGTCATATATACTAGGGGGTATCAGGCAAACTGGCATACCCAGTGCAATAGTCACTGCAGACTGGTATGCCCAGTGCAATAGTCACTGCAGACTGGTATGCCCAGTGCAATAGTCACTGCAGGGAGTGTTGTCCTACCTTTCCTGCAACTTGACCTTATCTAATTGATATATGATCTTGCTACATTGTTATGCCTTTATATCTCAACAGTGATATCATAATAGTCTTTCACAAAAATTTAATCCTAACCCTTGCTTTTTTATTTTCCAGAACAGCTTTACCTTAATAAGCTAGGTCTTAAAGATAAGGGCATCAGTATATACATACACAGCCTCATTATAATCATCCAGCACTGTACATTTCCAGTCACAGCAACATCCCTGAAAAGAAATGGAATGGCATATCCTTTCATTTCTTTTTAACTGTGTTGCCTGTCATCATTGGTTCTACTTTTTCTACCTGTTCTCAGTCTCCATGAGCACTCCTCTTCCACCCCTTTTAACCTGCCTTCTTTCCTTTTTATTGTAGAGAAATTAACAGACATTTTTTTGGTCATCTATTGCCCAACATACCTATAATTTACTCTTCTGACATGGGTGCTGAGACAAGCCTTAAAAACAGAACCTAGACCAGCTGCTGTCCTTCATGTTTCTCCATACTACCCAAGAAAAGCAAAGTGTGTCTACATAATAACATTGTAACTGCCTAATTTATTGTACTTGGTCTCTACCGTACCACCAGAACATGCCTCCCCCTCCTATCGCATTTGCCAACAGTTTTAATTTTCTTTTCTTATAGTGCTCTACCTGTCCCACTCTTGTTTTTTTTTTTTTTGGCTACAGTATCTGCTTGTATTACATTTAATTCCTTCTTGCAGTGTCCTACCTGCCCCACTCTTTTCCACAATATTTTTATCTGGACAGATAGTATAAGACCAAACATAATTACCTCTATAAGTATATAGAACTATATAGAACTTCTCTTGTTTTTTTAAAGAAATTTACTTAAATATAATGCTTCAGTTCTTTCTGCATTCCCTCTTTACTGATTGTTTTTTTTTTCCTTAGCTGTTCTGAGCTTGGTGTTGCCCTGCTTCATTTGCCCTTGCTACACTCGGTTCACTTTGCTCCCCTTCCCCACCCCCATTCCCACCAACCCCCCATATCCATAAGCTTATAGTCATAAAGATCCTGCCCACAATTACTTCTCAACAAACCAAACTACTTCCCTCCAAAAAAAAAAAAAAAAAGCACACATTTTAAATTTTCCAGTGCCCAAAAACTGCACTGAATTCAATCTATACTTTGATAAACTCTATTCTCCCTCCTACACACCACAATGTTCCGTACCTCACAAAATATATTACGCTAATCCTCATTTTTATTCATAGCACTATTAGTCTTACACTCAGCCACAACACTTACAAATAAAGCAGCCATAGCCTGCTGCTCTACAATGTCCTCCTCCAACATACTCCAAAAACCAAGTCACTACTCCTATATCTGTCCTCAACTCTTTTACTATCCCTTCCCCTACAACCCAACACCGAAATAAAAAAACAATGCTGCTATCAAATCCCTCTTTCTTGCCCTAAAGCCAAACCTCAAAGCTAAATACAACCCATTATACACTTACCTAATACTGAAATTAGTTCAGAGTTGTGACATACACCCAAACTCTGGACCAAATACACAAGCAAAACCAAAAACCCTAAACCTATTTATCATTAATATATGAAGTTTAAGCAATAAAATAACCTCCCTGCATGCTTGGATAGAACAAAATAAACCTGATGTATTAGCTCTTACAGAACCCTGGCTACACCCCAGCATAAAAGGGGTCTGTATTACATTATCGAAACCTGGTAACATCGAACACCAGAAGACCGATACGTAAAGCGTGAATTACGGTAACGACAAACATACAAAACCGCGAAATGCGAAATGTCGAAGTGTGATGGTTGGCCTGTCTGTGGTATAGCTCCATACGGTAAGTGTGCGATGGTTACAGACCTTAGGGTTAGGGTGCGGGTTAAGGTAAGTGCATAGATAGGTAATGTATGTAAGGTTTAGTGTAGGGTTAGAAGTAGGGTTTTGTTAACGGTATGTGTGTGGATTATTTGTTTTGTTTGGGCATATGTCTGTAGGGTAAGTGTGCGATAGCTACGGACCTTAGGGTTAGGGTGCGGGTTAAGGTAAGTGCATAGATAGTAATCTATGTAAGGTTTAGTGTAGGGTTAGAAGTAGGGTTTGGCTTGTGTATGTATGTGTTCTATTTATTATGTTTGGGTATGTAGTATGTAGCACATGGTGGTGTTGGCCGACTATGACGGTTCGAGATTTGAAAATTCACGGTTTAGGAGGTTCGACGTATTTGCGGTTTGGGCTATGTGTGTCGGTGTTGTGGTGTTCGATGTTACGGGTTTTCGATAACGTAATATAGACCCGCATAAAAGACACCAAAATCATACCCATTAACTTTGCCATATAAAGATTGGACAGACCTAATAAGAAAGGTGGAGGAACAGCACTTTTATATCCCTCCATACTCAACATAACTCCATACTCTCCATACCCACACAGTATACCTAAATTTCATAATGGCGAATTACTAATAACTACCCTAAGTCTTAAAAAGTCTAAACTAATCTGCATCATGACAGTCTATATCCCACCAGGAAACAATGTACCAACCCTGGAAGACATACTGTCATGGACTACAGAAAACATCAAGCTAGAAACAGTAATTATAGGTTACACAAACATAAACTGGCAATTCATCACTGCAAACTCCCACAATACAAATATAAACCTCTATGGTTTCAAACAATTAATCACTCAGCCTACAAGGTACAACAAAGACTTCACTAGCCCCTCCACCCTAGGCTGGATCCTTGTATCCCACCCAGCCAAGTTCTCCTCCTCAGGTACACTCTTGGTCTCACTAAGAGGCTATCTTCCAGCTTTTGCCATTACAGCAACCACCCATCTTCCAAAAACTCATACCATAAAAACAGAAATACATCAGGACTCAACCAACAAACACTCAGTAATCTACTATTGAAAACTAACTGTGTACCCCTAAAACTACTACCACTCAGTGATGCTGTACAATACTTTAATACCACCTTCATGAAAATAATTGATATTCTCACCTCTGTATAAACAGAGTAAGGAAAACAAGACCCCATGGCTAACAACTAACTATTGATCTCTTGAAGCAAAGAGACACTGCATGGAACAAATGGAAACAAAATTGGACCCAACAGAATCTCTAAGCCTTTAAAACAGTACATAACAGAGTAACCAAATTAGTTGACAAATGTAAAGAATCCTACTACACTAACCTCCAGCTTCAATACAAACAGAACACCAAAAATTTTTTGCACTGTATAACTACCCTCCTCAGACCAGGCTCAAGCAAAGACCAGTCCGCTTCACCCAATGCCCCCATCACAAATTGCAGAGGAATTTCACAATAAATCCATAGCAGACCTTCTCACCACTAATTACTCAAGACACCCACACTCAAACCTTCGAACCAGCAACAATACTTCAACAACCCCAGCAACACAACAACCCCTTAACTATACCACTAACCAACAAAATAATTCCAACAATACTTCCACTTTTCAGCCTATGGTCACCTCTAAAATAAAAAAGCTACTACTCAAGCTTAAGGCCTGTTCCACATCAGCAGACAACCTCCCACCCCAATACCTGAAACTCACTGCTGACTCAGTTGCATATCCAGTCAGAATTCTAATAAACAGATCACTCTAAGAAGCCACACTCCCCACAATATGGAAACTGTCACACATAAAGTCAATTCATAAAGGAGGACACTCCATAGAAAGATCCAATTTCCACCCAATATCTATACTATCCCTTCTATTTAAAATCATGGTAAGGTGTATACACCAACAATTAATGAAATACTTACTCTAAAACAACCTGCTCACTCAAACTCAGCACACTTCACTTCAGATCATGCTACAGTCACTGCATTACTATCCTTCACCAACACTGTTGACAAGTCCAGGGACCAAGGTTACCTAGTATCTACAGTATTCCTGGACCTCTCAAAAGCCTTCAACATAGTTTCACACTCTTTACTGCTTAACATACTATCCAGCCTAGGTTGCTCCTCCAACACACTTCAGTGGTTCCATAGCTACCTACACGACTGGGAGAAAGCAGTAAAATTGTGCAAACAACTCTCCCCTTCCACAAAACCTTACAGAGTCCCCCAAGGCTCTATTCTAGGACCCTTTACTATTTAACATATTTACCTATAATCTATACACCTGCTCTTCCCCAGGAACATTAATACAGTATGTAGATGACTCAACCTTAATCTGCACCTCCTACACTCTCCTTGAACTCCTAATCAAAACCCAACAATCATCCACAGCAATAGAATCTTGGCTCACAATGGCCTCTTTCTAACCCCCCTCCCCAAAATAATACTTATAGTCTTTCACCCCTAAAATATCCCCCTCAACTCAGGCCAATTTAATATTCTTGCAGCTGACAAAACCATCACAGAAAATAAACTGCTAAGTGTTATTATCGATAAACTCAACTATGAACAAAATTCAACAAAACATCAAGAAGGCACAGAAAAACTTGGACTCCTTTACAGAAACAGACAATTCCTTACTATTCCAAACAAAGACAATCTTGGCTAAAACTTTCTTGGTTTCCTCCCTTTTCTAAGGTTCCTGTATACTAATCAATCTGCAAAATTCCACCAAGACTAAATTAGAACAATGTTACAACAAAGTTGCAAAGTTTGCAACTAACTCCAATTACCATACACATCACTGCATACCACTAAAAGAACTAAAGTGGCTGGAATTATCACACCAGCTAGCATATACACACCTAACTACAGCACATAACCTATACTATAGACCCACTGCCTATCCTGTCCTAGTAAACCTAATCCAACACTACAAACCAAACAGAACTCTCAGATCCAAAGATAAAAACCTCCTAGAAATCTACAAACCTTCTAGAAACCCAGGAAAATCTCTATATTCATATTCTGTTGCCAAAGTATGGAACATTCTCCCACCTAACAGTAGGCTAACTCCTAGCCTACCTCTCTTCAAAGCCACCCTAAAAGAGCACCAAACCAAAACAAATCATGGTTATGCACATGCCTAACTCCAGACTAAGACACTTCCTCCCCTCCTGATACCATCACTTACTACACTAACCTTTTTCATCATTAACTAAACTATCAACAAACATAGTAAAGTACTGGAAACTGTGCACCTTTCTAGCCCTATTGTCCTACTTACTAACCAAAACTGCCAATCTAAACAGCACATGTTTTTGTTTCCCAATTCTAACTTGTATCATGGTATTTGGGTATAGTCTTATCAAAGCTGTAGTGGCACTGTGTTATTGTAAAGTCCTGTCAAACATTATGTTTTACATACAGTCTTATCTAAGATGCAATTCAATGTTAGATTGTACAGTGCTGTCGAACATTTCTGCTTGTAAGTTTTTTCCCTGGGTCTCCACTGAAAACAGGTCATGTGACCCAGTAGGATAATTCTGGTTAACAAATGTGAAATATATAAATAAATAAAATATGGGGCTTGCACTTCAAATCTTAGAGTGGTTCTCCTATTGAAATTTTTGCTTAGCCCGTAAATTAGCATATCACCTCATGTTAGTTCTAATTTCCCATGTCAGAGCCATATTATGACTTTTTTTCTTGTTGGCTTTATATGTATGAGCCAATTCTTTTTATATGGGTATTTTATTGAAATTTACTCTTGAATGCATGTAATACAAAATGGGTCCATACAGTGAATTTTTTTCTTGAATGCATATAATATAAAATGGGTCCATACAGTAAAGAAGGGAAAAATAGCTCAACCCAATACATGATCAAGATAAAATGGGGTCATCTAGAGAAAAGCTAATTTTAAATGTTCTTAATATTATAAAAAAGTCAGAGGGATTTGGCAATGCGATAGTAGAGAAAACAGGAAAACATTCAAAATGTCTGCAGCTCTTATAATTATGTCTATATTGTCAGTTAAGTGTGATAATTGTAATTCTTCCATAACCTGTTTATTGATATATTCTGCAGATTAATGCACCACTCTTAATTTCTCTTGTCTTCTGTGGTGGAAGTCTATTTTAGCTTTGCTGCTTACTGTAAAGATTTTGCAATAAATCATTTGTCATATGTTTCTGAAGCACGACTTTAGCTCAAACAATGCCTTTCCTGTAAACTTATCAACCCAGGATGCACCTGGAAATCTATGAACTTATATGAGCAAGCCTTCACAGCCAAACATTTACATCAGCAAATAAATAGGGCACAGCTAATAATTTTTGCAGCTTTTGTGAGGCATTTTTAGATCCTACTCTGTGTTTCATGATGAATTGCCTTGAAATTATTGGCTATGATGCACAGCTGTGAAATATCTCACCCCTTAAGGTCCTTTAGTGTTTTACTTGTGTCCTAGTGCATTTGAGTTGCTTTTAGCTTTTTGATGTCATCGGAAAATGTAACGACTCAGCTTCTTGTTCTTACTTCCAGGTCATGCTGAAATACACAGAATGTTGCCAATATTCAGAAATCACTCCTCTGAGAGGCAGCAGGATGTTATTTATTATTAAAATAGCTCTGAATTTCCTTAAGGACTTTAAAATTGCTATAAATTGAGTGTATATATATATATATATATATATATATATATATATATATATATATATATATATATATATATATATTATCTGACTGCAAGGCTACTGTATAATTGTTCACACTGCTTGCTAATAATGGTTACCTGACCCACAATTACCTATTTTGTTTTTGCTCTTTAATGTGTATTAACCCTGTTTTACAAATTTCAGTTTCATTTAGATTCTTTCTGTTTTAAAACCATCTTCAATTTGGTATTGCCTTAAATGTTGTATTTCAGCATACTATCACTAGCTAAACAACACAATCCCCCTCCCCTCCAACCCACACCTTCAACTAGTAATCTCCCCACTGCCTTCTCTTTTTCTCCTGTACCTACCTCCAACATAAAAAAACTCTTAACTAAACTTAAACCCACCAAATTAGCAGCAGACAACCTCCCAAGTGAATACCTACAAATCACAGCTGATGCTCTGGCCTACCCAGTATCCATCTTGATTAATCAATCTCTGTCAGAAAGTTACGTTCCCACATTGTGGAAAGTCTCGCATATAATTCCCCTCCACAAAGGCGGACCCTCTGCAGAACTAACCAATTACCGCCCCATAGCTATTCTCTCTCCACTCTCCAAAATACTAGAGAGATGCATACACTCTCAGGTCTCAGACTACCTCCTTACTAACAACCTCCTTTCCAGTACTCAGCATGGTTTCCGACCAAACCATAGCACCACCACTGCCTTACTCTCCTTTACTAACAGTATCCTTCAGCATAAAAACAATGGCTATCTCTCCTCTGCTACTTTCCTAGACCTATCTAAAGCATTTGACATGGTCCCACACAAACAACTTATCTCTGTCCTCAATAACCTATCCTTCTCACAATCAGTCACCAACTGGTTTCAGAGTTACCTGTCTGACCGCCAACAATCCGTTGTATGGCAGAATGACATATCTCCCCAACTAAGGAACTAAAACTGCCAAACAAACCAATGAAACCGAAAACCCCGAAGGAAGCTGTCCACAGGTTTTGATCAAGTAATCTAATAAATGAACGTAATCACTGTACAAAACGTAATGTAAGCACTTTTATTTCACAAGAACTTTCGGAAGGCTTAATATCCGACCTTCTTCAGACAAAACAAGGTTGTTTTGTCTGAAGAAGGTCGGATATTAAGCCTTCCGAAAGTTCTTGTGAAATAAAAGTGCTTACATTACGTTTTGTACAGTGATTACGTTCATTTATTAGATTACTTGATCAAAACCTGTGGACAGCTTCCTTCGGGGTTTTCGTTTTCATTGGTTTGTTTGGTGGTTGTTTTGTCTGAAGAAGGTCGGATATTAAGCCTTCCGAAAGTTCTTGTGAAATAAAAGTGCTTACATTACGTTTTGTACAGTGATTACGTTCATTTATTAGATTACTTGATCAAAACCTGTGGACAGCTTCCTTCGGGGTTTTCGTTTTCATATCTCCCCAACTACCTGTCTCCATAGGGGTTTCCCAAGGATCCATCCTTGGACCCCTACTTTTCTCTGTTTACACCAATAATCTAGCCTCTGCCACCAAACATGGCACACTCATCCCAATACGCAGATGACTCGACCATCATCTGCTCAGCCCATTCCCTACCCAAACTGCAAAAAGTCACACAGGAAGCCTTTTCCTCTGTTGAAACATGGTTATCCGATGCCCAATTAATACTCAACCAAAACAAAACTAAACTACTCATCTTCCAACCCACTAAATATACTCAAAACAACTCTCACTTTAACATCACAGCAAAAGACAACACCACTATATACCCAACTGAACACACCAAATTGCTAGGAGTGGAAATAGACAATAAACTGAAATTTGACATTCACATATCCATGACCATAAAAAAAGTCCACAAAAAACTAGGAGCATTATACAGAAATAAACAATTTCTCACCAAAGCAGCAAAGATTTCAATAGCAAATTCCCACCTTATCTCCACCCTACTTTATGCCTCTCCAGTATATACCAACCTAAGGCAATGTGATCTAAACAAGCTAGAGACCTGCTACAACAAAATCGCCAAATTCGCCACAGGGGCATCCTACCATAGTCACCACTGTCTCTCACTTGCTGAACTGGGCTGGCTTGAACTCCCTCACCTCCTTCAGTGGTATCAACTCTCACTTGCCCACAAACTAGTAAACCATCCACTAAATGTCCCATCCCTCCAGAATCTACTCCAACCCTATCGCACCACCAGACCACTAAGATCCAGCAACAAAAATCACTTGCAGATCACTAAAGCCAATAACTCTGCTGGTGAAGTACTATTCTCTTGAGCCATAGCCAAATTATGGAACTCACTCCCACCCACAATTACCTCCATACCATCATGCACCAACTTCAAAACTTTATTAAAAGCACACCTAAAAACATGCTGGCTATGCCCTTGCAACTCCCACTCTAATATCATCCACCCCATCAAACTACTACCTTTCTTTCACCTCCACTAACTACCTTGATGATAGCAAGCTCAGATGCTCATAAGCCTAGAACTTATTATACAGCAGGAACTTCTTATTGTAACATTTGTTAATGTCTGTTATGTACTTCACAGATAAAGATTCTAGTTGTCTACTGATGTACTATGTTCTTCATCTGTAAATATGTTGTAAGTAATTTCTATGTTAAATTGTTAATCGCTATGTAATCCAATGTAACTACTGTCTGTTTATTTTACTGTGGAGCTTTTCTCCCCGGGCCTCCGCTGAAAATGGACCCCACGTCCAGTCGAACACTCCCGGTCAACAAATTTAAATAAATAAATAAATGAATGAATAAAATAAATAAATGTTTGAATGAACGCTATAGGCATAACATACAAATACATTCACAGATTTATTCACTAGATGACTTATGAAGTAAGTAGTTTGAGACTTGATTTTTCTGGTGACCTCAATCAATTGTTTTGAACTTCTATACAGAAAATACTACATATAATTGGACCAAATGATCTAATAATTAAACCAGATTCCACTTTCACAGTAATAGCAGTCAATGGTTCACAGTTTGATATGTCCTAGTAGCTAGACCAAAAGGCAACATTTACAGATCCCGATTTTTAAGAATTAAAATCTCTGTATATAATCCTGAGCAAGTCAGACAGGACATCAAATGCTCCAGATCTCTTTAATGTCCACAATGCAGAAGATCTCACTGTTAGGAAACAAAGCACTAATTTCTGAACCCTTATAAAATCCAGTTTGCAGGAAAAGGTTATGGACACTTTATGTTGAACAGCTGAATGCTTTCACTTATGCTGCTTGTGTTTCTGTTGTAGAGGTAGTCTACATGTCAGTGCTAGAACAAGTCTAAAAATAAATCTGTGGCTTCATCATCAATGAATGCTATTCCAATGCACTCCAGATGTAATGTCTGTTGTGGTTCAATGTGGCTGAAAGGTGCTAAGGTCTGCAGATGTGGACATCCCTCCCAGTGTGGCTATGACACCCTTAAACCATAGCAAAATAATATTCCCCAACCACTCAGAATGTGATCTTCCCAAGCTCATGTCTTTGACAGCTTTCCATGTAGATATTTAATGCCTATACAATGTTCTGATTCATCTTATTGTCTTCAGAGAAAAATGATTGATACGTAATGGACAGATAAGAACAAATAACACAAGGAATAGGAGAGGAATATTAAAGCGGGATGATTAGTTCACAGGTTCAAGATCTCAAGACGAAGATCAGGAAAGTGTGATACTTCAAAGTGATGCCTACGACAGCAGGACATTCCAAAGGTTAACTTAAAATGTTCAACTTGTCACAGAATCAGAAATTTGAAATCAGTACTGGTATTTTTTTAAAGGGTCACCACTGCTGGGTAGTACATCATGCTTCAATGTGCAGCAACCCTGGAGCTGATTATAGAATACAGAATATGATTAATATTATTAGTTGTTTAAATGTTTCCTGAAATTACTTAAGAATTTCCAATTCCTGAAAAACATTTTTAGTATATGACATAGAATGGCAGTTTTATTTAGGGATATTTTGCATTATGAGTATTCAGTATCATACTAGGACTGAATTTATCACTATCCTGTTTATAGATTGGGGGTCATTAACAATTCCTCATGAGTAATCCTGTTCCATAAATATATATTGCACCTATAAATTGGCCAAGAAGAAACCATAATTTCATATGTATTCTCTCCTTGTATATGTTTTTTGTTATTTATGGAGCTTTTCTCCACAGGCCTCCATTGAAAGTGGGCTTATAGTGGCCTAGTAGACTACCCTGGTAAAAAAATGCAAACAAATAATTAAATAAATAAATAAATGAATATAAAAATTGAATGATGTCACGTCTGCAATACTTTACACTGTAATTTTTTGGTAAACAGAGAGAGGAAGATCACATTATGAAGCTAAGAGCAGCATATGTTTTAGCTGAGAAGTATCTGCTGGGGCTGTTCTTGCAGCCAGTATCCACAGCAGTATGTTTTATTGTCCTCCATGTTGTAGATGGATCAAAATGATAAAATGATAATAGTTTTAATCAAAAAAGTCTGTTTTCTTTAGGGGGGGATAAAATTCACTACCATTCTTTAATCTGCTAATGACTAAAACCAGTTTAAGATATACAGTTAATCAAGAGTAAATAATATGGAAATCTTTGCGAATACCTTTAAAAATCAGCTGATTAGAACAGCAGATCTTATAGATTTTTTTTGAGTTTAACTATAACTGCACATATGAAGAAGCAACAGTGGAGGGATCTGAGAGTGTATAACACCCGTTGTACTTCTTTATTTTCTGTGGGTATAGAGGATTGCAACTTGTCAGTATACTAACCCAAAAGAATGTTACTATAATGCTCCAAAAGGATCACTATTGATATATTGTAATTCTGTGTTTCCTAAGCTATAATAGATAAGTTATACTAGTAACTAATAATGGTCTACAGAATCAAAGACTTTTATGAAGTCATGAAAAATGATGCCCAGCAACTCATCTGTTTCTGTGGTCTTAACAAGGGTATCAGTTAAGGGTTACAGGGCTTTTGAGATAACACAGTCTGTTGTAACCAAATGTTTCTCATCATCGAGAAGACCATAGAAAAGTAGGTAGTTTATGACCTCTATGGCTATGGCTCATTGTCTCACTCTCCAGAATCTCAGAGAAAGGAGAAGGACTGTTCAGTTATGAAGAGTCAGTTCATACAGTCTTCTAGACCCCATACTGATAGAGCTAAGTTGAAGAATGCAGCTGATGATTTATTTAAACCCTTTGTTGCAAGGGGTTACTCTTTTAATGAGGTACGTATGTACAAGGATGAGGGGTCTCTCCTTCATTCAACAGATGGGGCTCTGTATTTTTCAAGAGAAGTTGGACAGGAATCTCAGGGGGGCCTGTACACATACAAGGAGTGCTGATAGTGTGGCATGAAGGACCCTGATCTGCTACAGTAATGTGCATAAGATCTGTGATGTTATTACTAAGAAGTGGTTCATCCTACAACTGGATGACCATATTAAAGGGATTGTTGGCAGCAAATCTAGCTTTAGCTTCTGAAATGCTAAATCCCTGAAAAGGCAGCTATGTTATGGACCTCCTATTTATAAATCTGTTTCTGTTCCCAGGTTTGATAAGTTTGGGACTTTTTCTTGTTGGTCCTGCAAAACCTGTAATCACATCTCTATATCTGACTCCTTCTGTTACCACCAGATTGGCTCTGGTTACAGATTTAAACTGAGAGCTGATTGCAAAACTCAAATAGTGCATTTTGCTACTTACACTAAGTGCTCTCATTTTTATGCAGGCAAAATGAACATGATGTTTAAAGACAGAATACTGAAGCATCTTATTGATATTAGGTTGAAAATTTCAACTAATGCTCTTACTAAGCACATCATGGACTGCCCAGGACATTGTTTTAAATTCTTGGCTATATAACTAGTACTTAAGGACAAAAGGGGAAGTGAAATTGTGAATAGCACAGATATGGCTGAGATGAGTTGGATAGTGAACTTACAAGCTGATAGACTACCCAGCTTGAATGGAGTTGTCCCTTTAAAGCCAGCATTAAGCGCACACAATTTGCTTCATTAATTGCCCTTAATAGTTGGGTTCTGTTGTAAGATCTTGATTGACTAAATTGATAATGCTTGTAATAATTTCTCCTTTTTTATGGGTTGTATTTGTGTTACAGTAGTAATCTAATGAAGGGTTGATAGCCTGAAAGTGCTTATCCATTCTGTTTTCTTGTTATTTTATTAAAAGTGGTTTTAAACTGGCCTTGGCTGTGTTGATCATACTATGTTTTGTGCTTCTAAAGGATTAAGACTGGTTTGAATTAATTTCCCTATTTGTGCACTCTTTATTTGGTTGTGAGTCTGTGCCTGTTTTGAGCAAAATGTTTATATTGATTGTAAGGGCATGGCAGTGAATGTACCAGAGGCCTAAAGAAACTTATATACAGTATCAAAGTCCAGTTGTTCATAACATTGTAATTCTCAAAGCCACTTTCTGGTCTTTGATACTGGAACTTTATAGAACCAAATCAATATTAAGTTCAAATAATATTTAAATAAAAGTTTTAATCCTCTGAGTTGCATGCTTGTTGGCAGAAAAGGGCAGCCAGATTATTGCTGACTTTTTTTGGAGCCAGTAAATTACTCTGTTTGAATTATAACATTTTGTTAGTTTCAGACCATAATCTCTTAGGTTTATCCAGCAGTCAGCTATCTCTACTTTATGTATTGGGGTCTTAGCCTTGTTTGCGCAGTTTTTGCTTTTTGAGGTAGTAGAGCTTGTTATGGCTTTCTACACTGTACTTAGTGCAGCTTGTTATGGTCTTCTACATACTTACTGCCTTTGTACCTCTCTCAAGCTACCTTCTTCTGACAAATGCTTTATCAGCTTCTGGCATTATCTAGCGACTGGGTGTTCTTTTACTTGTTCATGCTCTAATGGGGTAAAACAGTTTTTATAGTGACAGAAGAATATTTAAAAGATATTCTAAAATCACACAGTGGTCACTCTTGTTGCTAACACGTAACCAATCAGCAACAAGGATATTTCACAATACATTCTGGTGCTGTGCATTGAAACCTCTGTACTTTTTCACTTACCGTTTACTTGCAGTGAAGATTGTAGATACTTTACAGTGGTTACTTAGAAATCATGCTATGGCAGCTGATGATAAGCGTGTTTTGAGTTTATTGACACAGTTTCATCCAGTAATTTTACACTTGATGATTAGAAAATTAGATCTGCTGCATCTGAGAGATTAATGAATGACTCATTAATTAGTGAGTCAAGTAAGACAGTTTTGAAGGGTTTCATCCCATTGTGTAGCTTATGGGCTTCTATTAAAATAGTGTTTTGACTTTGTTGATAAGACACAGTGTTATTAATATGCGTATTTGTAGAATGCACACAGGATATAAGGGTCTTCAAGCAGAGCTCCCTTTATAACAACCTTTCTGTGGTGATCTTTTACAATAGCACATACAGCAGTAGATGAGGTATCCTCTGGGAACAGTGTACAACATGTAGGAGCATGGTTCTGCATCCTGCAAAGGATCACTGCCTTACCTGTCCAGCACTTGTACTACTGATGCTATAGCATAGAATAGAAACACAGCAGCAGAACTGCTAAGATCATTCTGTGGATGCTCGCCTGTGGAGATCACTAGAGGTAAGGTGAATTACTTCTTACATGGTGTTGGAATGCATCCATTAAGATAGGCATGCAATACCTGTCAATTAGCAAACACTGATGTGCATGATTTATAGAGCAAGTGTTATCTGGGCAGCAGGTGTCAATGTGCCTTATGCAAAGCTACAGACCTTTTCCCACTCTCTGAGACATTTTCTGGTTAATTGGTAGATGGATGATGCATACAGTACCAGGATGCTAAGCACACAATATGAGTGTATTTCTGTTCCTATCTTTGCACCAGACACTGACAGCGCTGAGTGCTGGTTTGTGCCCTGTGAGTAAACAGACGTATGTGTGGTCACTGCACTAAGGTTATTGCTGCCTGTGTACATGAATATGTAATCGTATAATAATAACGATGCAAAAATTAATTAAAATCTCCACTTTTAATACAAAAATATAAGACAGGATAAGCGTTTTCGCAAGTAGCTTCATCAGATCCATACAAAAATCCAAGTGTTAATTGCATGCTTATATACCTGCAGATAATGACTCATACTCATGGTTAATTAGCAAACAAGGTACTGCCCATCATTTTTAAAGATATAGATGATGTTTAAAATGATAAATAAAAATGAATATATAAAAGCTTCATAAAATGCATTGCTGAAAGATAGATAATGGCTAGGCATCAAATTACAAACATATTGATCAGAATATTGTGACTAACTGAATTATATTAAGAAACACAAAACTATGTATAAATGAAAAAAGTAAATGCATCTGTATATAATCAGTGTATAACAATTCATTTGACATTTCTACATTGTTTTAGTTTTGGTCTTATAGAGGCTCTCTCATTCAGGCCAAAACCTTTGTCAGCCCTTAATGAAATAATCCATTGCATTTCCTTACTTTCTGTGTGTGTTCTGATATCACCTCACCTTACATTAGAAGAAATAACTTCTAGCACCGTAAATAAAAAATAATGTTCATTGTTGTTTAATGTAATATGTTTGGCTAGAGCATTGTGCAATGTACCTCTCTTCATATGATAGATATGCTCCCTCATCCTATCTCTTAAGGGGCGATTAGTCTTGCCTACGTAGAATGACGGGCAGGATTGACAAGTAGCCAAATAAACCACATCTGATGTCATACAGTTCGCATCTGCTTGTATCATAAATACTTTCTGTAAATCTGGTTGAAGAAACTGAGTGTTACTGTCAATAAAATGGCAAAAATTACAATGCCCACATGACTTCGTACAACCACCCTTATTATCACTTTTTATAGTTTTAGGGTAACAAAGTATCCTTTTTAAATTATGTTTATTCCTATAAAGGAAAGTGGGTGTCTCACCCACGATCCGTTTTAAATCACTGTCAACATGTAAGTTACCCCAATGTCTACTAATAACTTCCTTGATTTTGAAGTAGTCAGAAGAAAATTGTGTTGAAAATCTAATACTGTGGTTATTACAGTTATTACCTAAAGGATTATCAAATTCCCTAGGACCAAAATAAGGTGCTGCTCTAGTGCAATGCACTTCATATATGTCATCCATATGGGAGTTGATTTCAGTTTGGGTATAACCCCTATTGACCAATCTGTTTTTCAGGCTAGTTAACTCAGTTTCAAAGCCATCATTCATGGGGTTTAATCTTGAGGCCCTGATAGCCTGTCCTCTTATAATATTTTTAAAAATGTAAGGAGGGTGCATGCTGGATCTAGAAAGTAAGGTATTACTATAACAGGCCTTACGATGTACACCTGTATTGATTATGTCATTCGGTAATCTCTCAATAAATAAATCTAGGAACTCTATCCTACGTGAGGAATGTTGCATGGTAAACTTAAGGCAAGTCGTAAGGTTGTTCATCATGGAATGCATGGATTCTAGTTGTTCAATAGTGCCATCCCATAAAATGAAAAGGTCATCGTCGAAACGTTGATAAAACACTACGTGTTGCCTGAACATCTCCTCACGAAAAAGCACATGTTCTTCCAAGTATGCAAGAAACATATTTGCGTAGCTGTTGGGACATGGTGTGCCCATTGCTATGCCTTCCTTCTGTCTATAAATAGTGGTCATGAACATAAATAGGCATTGGGGTATCTTACATGTTGACAGTGATTTAAAACCGATCGTGGGTGAGACACCCACTTTCCTCTATAGGAATAAACATAATTTAAAAAGGATACTTTGTTACCCTAAAACTATAAAAAGTGATAATAAGGGTGGTTGTACGAAGCCATGTGGGCATTGTAATTTTTGCCATTTTATTGACAGTAACACTCAGTTTCTTCAACCAGATTTACAGAAAGTATTTATGATACAAGCAGATGCAAACTGTATGACATCAGATGTGGTTTATTTGGCTACTTGTCAATCCTGCCCGTCATTCTAGAGGCAAGACTAATCGCCCCTTAAGAGATAGGATGAGGGAGCATATCTATCATATGAAGAGAGGTACATTGTACAATGCTCTAGCCAAACATATTACATTAAACAACAATGAACATTATTTTTTATTTAAGGTGCTAGAAGTTATTTCTCCTAATGTAAGGGGAGGTGATATCAGAACCCACACAGAAAGTAAGGAAATGCAATGGATTATTTCATTAAGGGCTGACAAAGGTTTTGGCCTGAATGAGAGAGCCTCTATAAGACCAAAACTAAAACAACGTAGAAATGTCAAATGAATTGTTATACACTGATTATATACAGATGTATTTACTTTTTTAATTTATACATAGTTTTGTGTTTCTTAATATAATTCAGTTAGTCACGATATTCTGATCAATATGTTTGTAATTTGATGCCTAGCCATTATCTATCTTTCAGCAATGCATTTTATGAAGCTTTTATATATTCATTTTTATTTATCATTTTAAACATCATCTATATCTTAAAAAATGATGGGCAGTACCTTGTTTGCTAATTAACCATGAGTATGAGTCATTATCTGCAGGTATATAAGCATGCAATTAACACTTGGATTTTTGTATGGATCTGATGAAGCTACTTGCGAAAGCGCTTATCCTGTCTTATATTTTTGTATTAAAAGTGGAGATTTTAATTAATTTTTGCATCGTTTGACTTCCTCACTGTCGCTCAGTTCCTGGCTTTATTTACTTATTTTAAACTTTTTTCTGTGAACCTGAGCGTTTACCTGTCCCATTGGATTTACTTTGCTACAGTATAATAATAACATTTTGATGCCTACTAATCTGCTGCCATGTGCAATGATCCTAGCCTGCAATATTAAATGCTAAAACAGTGATGCACTGTCAGACAGTTAGGGAAGAGGAATAAGGCTATGAATGGTTAATGAGCTGTTTCCTGTGGTATATGGTTTGATTCCCTTGACCTTCATTTGCCTACTATGTGGCCATGAGCAAGTCACTTAACCAAACTGATTTTGGGCAAATTTGGATAGGATCCTCAATAGCCTGCTAGACTGCTTGCCTACTAATTACCTATGAACCTATTACAGAGTAATTATCAGCCCTGCTGGATATTGAAAATCACTAATTCGGATACTCTGCAGCTGAGCTGTGACACTTAAAGATGATAGAAAGTGTCCCTTTGTGTGCTACTTGCTTCATGAAACAGTGAATTTGTATTATTTCCTGACCGTTGAAAACTGAAGTCAACACAAACAGATCAATCTGAAGTGGTCAAAACTAATTCTAACTAGCAAATGAAGTTATGAAAGAATTAACTGTTCTCAGGTTTTACTCCACGGTGAGGACTACTGCTGAATTCTAACAAATGGACTCATAATTAGTTGAGAAAAACAATGACTCTACTACATTTTTTCCTTTCTACTATGTACCATTGTTATCTTTTCCTGATTTCTGTTCGTCTACCTTAGTTCCACTGACCAAAGCAGGGCAGTCCCAGTCATATTCAATGGTCATCTGTTTTCTGCTCTTTGTGCGTGCATCCCATACTTTAGAACATGTCATAATATGAGCACATAAACACGATAAACATGATAACAGCAGAAGAACAAAAATCCACTTAGTCATTTCTATTGCAGCTGTCACTGTAATTTATCATTCTTAACAACTGTCTTGTTCCCTTGCATTATTCTGCATGTTTGCAACACACATAACATGCACATAGTATAAATACTGCCTCAGGTCTCCTCTACAAAGAGGCCACTAGCCTAGTTGGACTAACCTGGTCAACAAAGGATAAACAGATATATAGATAGATAGATAGATAGATAGATAGATAGATAGATAGATAGATAGATAGATAGATAGATAGACAGATAGACAGACAGACAGACAGACAGACAGATAGATAGATAGATAGATAGATAGATAGATAGATAGAGTCACTACTTCTGATCTGTTCACTACTCTGAGAACTCTTCCTTCAATAGATTAACTGTGTTTTGCAGTAATAAACACAAGCTGATCGCTATATGCCTACAGTGCTAGATTTACAAAGTCTTATCAAGGATTGATACTGTCGCCTCACAGTAAGACGCTGACCGGTTCGACTCTCAGCTAGAGCATCTTCTGCGTGGAGACATGCGTGAATGGGTGTACCTTTGTTGAAGGTTGTTCATTAGGGCTGGCAACTCAGCACGTAAAAATCAACTGCCAATCATTAGCGGACCAGAGTTCCACTGTGGCGACCCCTAACCGGAAAAAGCCAAAAGACACAACAACAACATCAAGGATTGATACTGTCTGCTAAGAGTGAATCTTTTCCATTCCTCTAATTTAATTGCATGCAGATACTCATACACAAAGGCACACACAGGCACACACATACACACAGAGACACACACACACACACACACACACACACACACACACACACACACACACACACACACACACACACACACACACACACACACACACACACACACACACACACACACACACACACACACATATATATGCATATGGGTCTATGTTCTTTAAGCGAAAGTATGGTTCATCGAACTGTACGTCCGCGAGCTGACTTTCATGAAAGTGCATTTTGTCGAAAATGCACTTTCGCAGACAAATAAAAAAAGCTAAACATAAAAAAAAAACAAAAGCACAGTAAACACTAATATGCAGGGGCGCAAGCCCCCCTACACCCCCATGTTGGGGGGCTGCACTCCCCCATTTTAATATTTTCACTCTGAGGTAGCACTACAGTGGGGAAAACTGAATATTCCCTTATCCCCACTGTACTATGATTTCAACAAGAGTTTCCTTAGTTGTACATAAATAGCATATGTTGATACACAACTAAAGGTAGATGCTAACGGCATGTTTTTTTTTTTTTGTTTTCTTTAGCGAAAGTGCATTTTCGTCAAAATGCATTTTTGCTAAAGTAAGTTTGACAAAGTATAGTTTGATGAATCTTACTGTCGACAAAATAACAAGGACCAATATATATATATATATATATATATATATATATATATATATATATATATCTATACACGCACACACACACACACACACACACACACACACACACACACACACACACACACACACACACACACACACATGCACATGCACATATATATATATATATATATATATAGATAGATATATATATATATATATATATATATATATATATATATATATATATATATATATACTCCTGTCTTTAGAGTCTTTAGATCACTGATGAACTCAAGTTCATTGCTGATCACATTAATCTAAAAAAAATTATTAAAATAAAGTGACTGACAATGAAACAAATGTGTTATGTTTGTGATCACCTAAAATAGCTAGGAAATTTGCTTTTAATTGGAGGGTTTCACCCTTACACCCCGAACATGGGGAATCTGCCCCTAGACCTCCAGAAATTAAATATACTGACCCCCACAGTCGCACAGCTATCTTCTAGCAGTATATATATATATATATATATATATATATATATATATATATATATATATGGTTCCACTTCATATAATCGAAAGCTCATAACATCTAACTGCAAAACAGCGAGACCAAATGATCGAAAATTCATAACATCTAAAACTCATAACATCGAATCTCACAACATCGAAAACTACAAAGCAAATATAAATAACATCCCCATACACTTTTTACTACTGCACCCCCAAGTGGGGTGCTCCACCCTCCATACCCCCTGTAAATTAAATATACCAACTCCGAGATCGCACTACAGTGAGAAAAAGGTAATTTCCTAACCCTACTGTATCACAATCAGCATAAAGAATGTACACAGAATGTCTAAATCACTACCTGTATGGCCCAAACACACGTACACAGTGGCATAATAAACACTATATACAGATTAACAGAATAAACTATAACATTTACATGTTTGATGATACACTACTCAATTTTATTCATTTTCAGTGTTGTGAGATTCGATGTTATGAGCTTTAGATGTTATGAATTTTCGATCATTTGGTCTTGCTGTTTTGCAGTTAGATGTTATGAGCTTTCGATTATATGAAGTGAAATTATATATATATATAAATATATATACATATATATATATATATATATATATATATATATATATATATATATGTATATATATATATAGGTTCATAGGTTCATAGGTTTATACTAGGCTATCTGCCCAAGGGCATTTATAAGCCTAGCCCATAGTTATTTGGCTTTCGCCACCCCTTTAGTTTGAATAAAACTATGCCTATTATTTTGCTGTGCCTCTGTCAAGCAGTGACACTGAAGTAATCCCTGGGGTATATCTGCGATCTCCCATCCATTGGTCAAGATTCCTCTTGAACAAGGCCAGCAAGGTGCTCTGCCTCACATGTACCGGGATTTTGTTCCACAGCATAGGGAGTCTCTGGACGATGAATCTGTCCCTCCAGCACATTCTATTAATAACCGTGTCAAGGTTTAAGTCTCCCGCCCTTGTGGTTCTGAGGGATCTAGATTTTTTGAGGTGAAGCATATTCATCAAATCTGGGTTTGACATGGCCTTATATGTCAGGCACAGGTCACCTCTGAGCAAGCGGTATGAGACTGAATAGAGCTGGAGTTTTTTCAGTCGGGCAGCATAAGACATATTTTTGAGACACTTTATCCTTTTGGTGAGGAACTTTTGGGGCCTTTCCAGCTGCTGCAGGTGTCGGGTCAGATACATTCCGAATGGGGCATTGTACTCAATCATAGGTCTAATGAGTGATGAGTACAGGGGGACGATGACCTCCCTTGATCTAGATGTGAATCCCTTCATGATCAGGTGGGCAATGTAGAAGGTTTTCCTAACTACTTTAGCAACATGAGTGTCAGACGAAAGGCTACTGTCAACCTGGGTCCCCAGATCCCTGATGACTTCTTCTGTGCTCAGTGGATTGCCACCAATATGGTAGCTAGGGGTAACCTTGTTTTTCCCGAAGGGTATGACTATGCATTTCTTGGCATTTAACTTTAGGCCATGGCTCTGGCACCAGTTATCCGTTTCTGTGAGGCCCTTCTGAAGGATATCTGTGTCAGATGTGTTTTCGACTATGGCGCCCAGTTTGCAGTCATCTGCAACCTTTGTCAGCCATAAGCCTCCTGCGTTTGCTTGTACTTCAGAAAAGTAGATGCCAAACAAGAGTGGACCCAGGACTGAGCCCTGTGGGACACCACTTGTGACAGGCTTTGAGTCTGACATGGCTCCAGCAACTCTGACCCTGTGGGTTCTGTCACTTAGCCAGTTTGCAACCCATCTTGTGATGTATGGGTTTACATTCAAGCTGATGAGTTTTTCGATGATACCTGAGTGGGGTATTGTGTCGAAGGCCTTTGCCAGGTCAAGGTAGGCTGTATGGACTGCCTTTCCCTCATCAATGGCCTTGGTGACTGTCTCGAAAAAGTCAACCAAGTTTAAAAGGCATGATCTGCCTTTGACAAAGCCAAACTGGGTTGGATCCAAAGTCTGCAAGTTCCCTATGTCTTTATTTATGAGTTCCATTATGATCCTCTCCATGGCTTTGCAGATAAGGCTTGTCAAGCTAATGGGACGGTAATTTCCAGGGTCGGTGGAGACACCGCCCTTGTGAAGTGGGACCACAGTCGCCGTGCGCCACTCCTTGGGTACGTATCCTGAGGTGAGGCTAAGATTAAACAGCTGTCCTAACTGCGGGTTTAATTCCTCACTGAGTTCGTGGAGCACACAGCCGGGGACACCATCCGGTCCCATGGATGTTGTGTTTTTTGCTTTGGAGAGAGCAGTTCTCACCTGGGCATTGGAGATGTTTGGGGGGCTAAAATCCTCTGGTATAGATATCTCTCCTTTTGGGGGGGGGAGGAGAAGTTTGCACTGAACCTGTCAGCCAGTATGTTGGCAATGTGTGTAGGTTCAGTAATCTTCACATCATTTTGAACTAATTCTGAGCATATCTGGGAGTTTCCTCCTAGGTTTCTAACATAGCTAAAGAAGGCCTTATGATTGTCTTTTGAGTCCTTGGCGATTTTTCTCTCAAAATTTGCCTTGGATGATTTTATGAGAGCTCTTAGTTTTTACTTATAATGATCAAAGGTGTCTTACCTTTCAAGGATTTTGCTCTATCTTGTAGTAGCTTCCTCCTTTTGTTGTAGAGCTTGTTTATGGCTGGGGTCCACCAGACTGGATGCTTGCCTTTGGTACAAAGAGTCTTAGTTTTGTTTAGGATTGCCTGATCCATGCAGTCCTGTAGGTGCTGGTAGAAGGCATTTGTAAGTGATTCAGCGGTTTGAGTAATGTTTACCACTGGCTCAGGGGCCTTAAAGGAGATCACACTAGTTTTTAGAAGTGTGAAGTCGGCTTTTGAG
>NC_056746.1:539954366-539956866 GCF_019279795.1 Protopterus annectens
GATCTTGCACAACATTTGTGTTTCTGTGCTTTGCCATTCTTCAGTACCCTGAACTAATGCTCCTATCCTGTTCTGTTACATATTGTTCGTCCAGCTGTCCTCAGTCTTCCATGCTGCAACGTCTGCTACTGGCGCTCTGCTTTTTCACAAGTTTATGAAAACAGATGTGACAGTATGTCAGCGCAAATAATGTGCTATTTTTTATGCATGTTTTGTTCCTGTCGTGATTAATAACAAAATAGTAATAATCTGTGTAACAGGTTGGTTTTTAACACTAAAAGGAAGAAAGAGCCTTATGCAGTAGCTGTACGTGTTGAAGAACATACAAGTAGACAACACCAAAACACATACTACTACTGCCTTCATCTTTTACTGACACCATCAACAAAAAACGCAATAACAATGTTCTCTCTTCCTCTCTATTTATTGATCTCTCAAAAGCATTTGATATGGTAAACCACTTTCTACTTATAAATATTCTGAAATCACTCTCTCTTGATACTTTGGCTGTACAATGGTTTTCTTCTTACCTCAGCAATAGGCAATAAGCTGTGCTCTGGGAGAATAAACTATCATCCCACCTTCCAGTCTCACTCGGTGTCCCTCAAGGCTCCATCCTAGGCCCTCTCTTATTCTCAATATTTATCAATGATCTCTACCTAGTTATTCCTCAGGCAACATGCATACAATATGCAGATGATTCAACTTTAATCTGTGCAGCTGAATCTTCATCAGAATTACAATCCCTAACTCAGAAAATATTTAACATAGTTGAGACTTGGTTCATAAAACGTTGCCTTCTTCTGAATCCCAAAAAAATCAAAGCTCCTTCTCTTCACACCTACCCGTAAATCCATGCCCTTAGATTTCTCTGTCATTTCTAACAATGGCACCCTCATATCCCCTGATTCTACCACCAAACTCCTAGGAATAACTATAGACAATCACCTCAGCTTTGATAACCATATTAACAATACTATAAAAACAGTCAACAGAAAAATGGGCTCCCTATACAGGATTAAATATTTTCTCATTCCAACCGCCAGAACTACTATTGCCCACTCTCATCTAATCTCAACACTCCTCTATGCCTCACCTATTTACACCAACCTATCCAAGAAGAATCTTCTTAAACTCAGTACATCTTACAACATTGCCAGATTTGCTACTGGTAATCGCTTTAGAACTCATCACTGCCAGAATCTAAAACAACTAGGATGGCTTGAACTGCAAATTCAGCTTCATTTTAACCAACTAACCATTGTTCATAAGATCCTCAACCAGCCCAACAACACTCCTATACTCTCAGACCTCATTACCCCATATAAAAATCTTAATTCCTTATGCTCAGCTAACAAACCTCTACTTAGTATTAATAAGTCTAATAACATGGCAGGAATCTCTCTTTTCTCTTACACAACTGGGAAATACTGGAATCTTCTACCTAGTGATCTTATATCACTTCCTTCCCTACCTCATTTCAAACAAAAACTCAAAATACACCTTAGAACACACTGGTTGTGCCCTTGCACTAACCCTGACTAACATATAACTTCAGTGACTAAGTTTCTCCTAACTCCTCCTCAATTATAATTTAATGCTCTTTCTGCAAACTTTAGAAAAATAGCAAACCCACTTTAGTGATGTTCTACCTCACATGGATATCTCATTCAACGTGTTATCAATACTCTTATACAACCATTCTCATGAAATTGTAAACCTTAAGTTTAATCTACCTCACGTGAATATGTTACCCATATTATTGTAAATATTTGTCTTGTAATAAACTGTAAAATGCTTGTATCTACTGCTATGTTAACTTGATTGTAACCTGACAAACACTTTTTGTATTTGTAACCTTATACATTTTGTTATAATGTATCTGTCTTTGGAGCTTTTCTCCCCGGGCCTCTACTGAAAATGGACATATATCCAGTTAGACTAGCCCGGTCAACAAATGTAAAATAAAATAAAATAAAAATAAATAGAAATAAATAAATAATTTCCTGCAGTGAAAAGTTAAAATTGTTTACTTAAGATGTTTTTGTAGAAACTGAATGCATGTCAACAGCAGGATACAGTCAGGTAGTCTGATTTTCAATCATTTTGGTCTACTGTTGTTTGTCAATAAGTTTATGTCCAGAATGAAAATGGCTGTCCTGCCTGAGGCTGTGGTAGCCATCAACAGTCTTGTTCTGTGGACAGTCACTGCTATGGTTGACAGATGGGTCCTGAACTGACCCAGAAATACAGCCTTAGATCCATACATTTCCTCAAAAAACTGCAGGTGCTTCCATGTAAGGGGGCATCCAGTGTCTGGGTTTTATTTTCTGTTTGCATTTTCAAAAGCAATGTAGGCTGCAATGTTTGCATCTGTACACGTGGAGAATCACTGCGTTTTCTTAAAGTTTCATTTCTTTACTACAGGATTGCTAGCTGTGACTATCAATCTGAAGTGGATCTATATAATTTGCTATGGTAAATTAAAATCATACACCCA
>NC_056746.1:539959366-540019366 GCF_019279795.1 Protopterus annectens
AGAGAGGGATGTATATATCAAGAAAAAGCATAGTTAGGTGCATTAGTTTTTCAGCCTTATGGGGTAAAACATTTCCGCCCCATAAGAAAAAGCATTAGACTACAGGAAAACAGATAGCTTCAAGAGCAAAATGATGCTGGCTGGGACTCCTTAAAATCAAGAAAAAGAGAATTACAAACTATTGACAAGCTCAAGTGAGTAACCAAGCATCTATAACTTGTTTAGAAATCAATATTTCTTTATTGAAAATAATTAAGCTGGAGTTATATCTGATGAAGCTGAGTTAAGGTGAAAGAGGTATCTTTTATTTTCAAACATCTGGCCACATTTAATTGTAGTGGGGTTTCTCCTGGCAACTCCTAGTACAATATCTGGCATCCATGCAATTATTACAGATATTATTTAAATATTTTATTTCTTTTGTTGACTGGGGACTTCCAACCGGGCCAGAATTAATCCCTTCTCAGTGGAGGCCCAGGGAAAAAAGTTACAATTACACTGAACACTTAAACATTTAAATATTGAGAAAATGAACGCCGCTATACATTTACATAGATATATGAGAGCAGTTCTACAGTAGTACACAGCTACCTTAGTAAAGTTTGGTGTTAAAAATAATTTTGAGAACAAGACAGCATGCACTTTCATTATACACTTACTTTAAGTAAGTGACAGCTTCAGAGATCAGAGGATTGCATCTTCAGTAGTTTAAAATATGAGTGTAAGAAATACTTGCATTATGCACTACTTTCAAATAACATTAATATAATTTTTTGTGGTAAAAATAGTTTTGGGAACAAGGCCATCCCTGGGATTCCTAAACTCTGTGTAGGCTTTGCATGAAGCCTACATGGAATTTATGAGTGTGCTCGGTGATGTGCAGTGAGCATCAACACCAATTACATATTCATACTGCCCACTGTGTTTAAATGTAAACAAGCATGGCTTTGTGGCTGGTGACAGTATTACCAGCCAGGAAACCATGCAAAGCAACATGGATACAAACCTGGTTACCTCAGAGCACAGTAGGTTAGCAGGATTGAACGGAATACCACACTGATTACCAGGGCTTAACATATAGTTATGTGTATGTTACGAACACAGTACAGGATAGTGTATACAGTGCAGAGTATTGTGAAATCCAATTCCTGGCATTCAGTACTGAAGGTGTGTAAATGATCTGTAAGGATACACAGACTGCCATGTAAAATAACGGGAAGTGTGTGTATTAAATACGGACACACAGATGCATTGTAGGAATGAACACAAGGAAGGAAAACAGGTGAAACAACCTAATGTACAGCAGATGAGGGCATGTCAACTGAAGACAGTTGTAGCAGCAACACCAATCACATATCAATATGGTACAGCACAAACTACCCAGTGAAAATGTGTATTATGTGACTGTCACACAAGGTGACATAACAATGGGGAAGACATTTCTATGAGATAAGCATCTTTACATGAACAATGCAAAGGACATCTATCAGGGATTATATATCCAATTGGGGTAGGGTGCATATTGTGAAGCTGTGCAAACTGATTTGCCTGAATATGAGTGTAATCTCAGCAGATGTCTCCAACAAGTGTGACACAGGTAAAAGCTCATGAATAACAGTAGAAAAAGCACGACAATATCAGAATAATAACAACAGCAATCTCATGTCTGTGCATAACATATGTGATTCTAGGTGATCAGAAAAGTTTCTGCACAAAAACGCTTGTACAACTATTATGACATGTCATCATACACTCCTGACACTGTAACATCTGCTGGAGGTGCTAGAAGGAATACGGCTATACCTGTATGTGACATTATGATTAATACAGGCTAGTTGACTGGTGTGCATGGTATATATATATATATATATATATATATATATATATATATACTGTCACAAATGTTGCCCATGCCATCAATGTTGTCAAACAGCTATGTATACACTGTGTGCATCACTGAAACAGGTACCACACATGCATTTGGTGTAACAACTGGATGGGGGTTCCACACCATTAGACAGTAATGTTTATGTAACAAAAAGAATACCTAGGTATAGTCAATAATATGTGTGACAGCTCACTGTGGCAAAGGTCATACACTTCACTTACACATCACTGGAAGATGTGTAGGGTGGTACATAAAGAAGGGTGCATTGTACTCAGCTACTGGTGTGATGAATGCTATGAACTATGGAAGTATGGATGTCCTTCACAGACTCAGTAGTTGTGTTACATACAAGGGACCAGTCAGCACTGTGGCCACATGCTGGTGTAATTCCACATACCATCTACCCCAGAACACGGGTCATATGCCTATTGGTTTACTTATAGGGTGTGATGTCTACATTATCCTTAGGTTGAGCATTTGTTTTCATGATGTAACCAATCCCTCCATGTTTTTATTTCATTGCAGATGTTGTCATGGTTGTGGCAGCAATCTGTGGAGAGTGTTAATACTGTCTGCATTATACTAATATTACAGCTGGAGGCAATGATTACCTACAATTTGTAGTCCTTCAAACAACTGTTTGGGCAGAAGATGTGTATGTCATTTGTGACATCTATGACTTAAATAATGGACAGGAAAGGGTCTAGCAGACAGCCCTGATGTACAGACCTGATTACTGGACCTGAGATAGGTCATTTCATACATATCAACATATTTAGATGCCACATATGTGATCCACTGGTTTACCCACTTGGTGATATAAGTGTTTATGGCCACATCTGACAGTGTTGAGTGAATACCTGAGTGTGGATTTGAGCCTTTGAGGACATCTAACAGATGTAACAGACATGATGTAACATTAACAACTCACACAGTTCTTTTGCACACATCTGGGATATTACTACTGTCTATTTAGAAAAGGTCCATGATGACATATTGGTCTACCTCACAGATGAGGAGAATCAGGATGTGTCTATACATGCATACATCGGGTGTTGTCCCCCAACTCAGATGGATGCATGTTGATGTACACCCTTCTACGGGAATATAGTCTGCTTGGAGAGTATGTTGAAGTGTGTATTCAATTGTGTCAGGAAGGTGTACTGCTGAGTCATGTTATAGGCAATCTATGATGTTGTCATAGCCCATTGATTGTGTGAGATAGGGCTGGATGAAGGTAAGACAGTGCATACTGCCTATCTTGATCTGGCCTAGGGTTTGGACACAATCCCCCTTGCAGGTGTCATTGAGAAACTCTCCCAGCTCGGGATTAACCTTTATGTCAATAGATGGGTAACCAATTGACTCTCTAATAGAATATGTGGTGGTGCTGCGGTAGCGTTGTTGCCTCACAGTAAGACTTTGTCCGGTTTGATTCTCAGCTAGACCGTCCTCTGTGTGGAGATATGCGTGAATGGGCATACCTTCGTTGAAGCTTGTGCGTCAGGGCCGGCAACTTAGCACATAAAAATCTACTGCCAATCATTAGCAGACCGGAGTTCCGTTGTGGCGGCCCCTAACTGGGAAAAGCCAAAAGTCACAACAACAACAACTGTGAAAGTTGGTGAATCAACCTGTACCAGTAGAGCTGTCACCATTGGCATATGCCAGGGACATGTGTTTGGACCTTTACTGTTTGCAATCTAGTTCTCGACAGTTCAAGCTAAAGTATACAGCCTTTGGCTTACTCTGATTGCTGATTCTTGCATACTGAGTACAATCATTGAGTCCACCTATAATGTTAACATACTACAGAAGGGGCTAACACAGACAAATAATTGGTGGCAAAGCCACACAGTTTACAAATAAATTCAAAAATATGTCATTATTTTGTCCTTCTGCAAAGTGGAATTCCCTGCTAATTACAGCATTGACAACAGTCCTGGTATGCTGAAACCCAGTGATGTAAGATCTAGGAACACATGTAAATAGCAATCTGAACTTTGACCACCAAGTGTCCACAGTGGTATGGAAAGTCTATATTGTGCACATCATAAGTTACACCATCATATTCAGATATGAGTATTATATAACAGCGCTGTACTCAAACCTCATCAGGACACTAATAGAGTACAGTACTCTCTTTTACATGTACCTCACCAGACACATGCAGCAGCTGTAGCGACCATATGGTCTTCTCAACAAGAAAACACAGGGCCTACAAACCATGCAATGATGTATGTGGATAGATTGAACGCCATGTCACTATAATGTGTATCCTATGGGATGAGGTGACTTTTTCCTGGCCTCCAGGCCAGTCTCTGACCCTGCCCTGGTAGGAATAGTGCACATCCACAAATCAGATATAGGTGATGGCATCAACAATGTCTGGTGAAGAAAATATAGTAATAGTGTCTCACATGCTGGTGTAAAAGGCTCTCTCTAGTGTCAAACACACACACACACACACACACACACACACACACACACACACACACACACACACACACACACACACACACACACACACACACATGCCTACGGTTGACTGCAATGAGCACAGAACCCCCACCTATCTAAGTACATAGACTGCAGAACTCAGTACTTTATGCAAGTGCCATGGCACAAGTATGACTTTGACAAGGCTGCAGGATAATTTATAGTGGATGTTAGAGACAAGATGCTGGGAGGGCTGCTAGAGTTCATAGATTCATAGGAGGTTACTAGGCTAATGGGCCTAGGGACTTTATAAGCCTAAAATTTAAAATTTAAAGCACATCATACTCCAGGTCTTAATCAGTATGTGAGCCTTAGATCAGTCTTGAAGAAAAGAAGTCTGAAATAACAGTTTGCTTTCCCATAACATACTACTGGCGTTTCTACAAAATGTTTAGTGGTAACATCTGAATGAATTTTATAGCTGGCTTAATCAAATAGTTACTTTTTAGGGATCTTCCTATTGGATTCACTCTAATAGTGGTATTCCAAACTCCTGAATATAAAAATTTTTAATTTTTTAAATTTTCTCATTATTTTCCCTGAAACATAAGATGTAGTTTATATGATAAGTTATGAACTTTTGATATTAATGTTCATTATATTTTTTAAATATTTCTAACAGATTTTCAGTTTATCAATTTTTGGATGATACATGTATTTATGCATATTGATATTGTAAAAAATTTTTAATAAGATACAGTATACTTGAATAATGTTTTCATGCACTTTATAATAGGGTGGTTTTAACATCAAACAGTTTTCTGTTTTCAGAAATCAGATATTGAATATCGTGACTATGTTAGTATATATTATTAGTAATTTTATATTAGTCTAATACTCAGTTTTCATATCTAAGTAAGAAATGTTATATAAATATAACTATTAAAAACAAATATTTCTATTTACAAGATATATAGATTATACCACATAGATCAAATAGTTTGATATGGTTATATATACATTTTAATTTAATAGTATAATATATATTTGATATATGTTTTTGAAATAGAATATATTTTTTATCATTATTATTTTTCTTCTTTTGGTTTTGGCATAGTACATATATATCCAAATATGTCTTTGGTTAGTTATATTTGATGATTAATTGGATAAATAATATGAATAGTTCATACATACGTATGACACCATAATAGGTGTAAAGGTGACTACCTATAAACCTATAATTCATATATTTAATCATGTCTTACAAGATCTTTTATAAATAGTCTTAACATCAAATAAACACAGATTATTGGCTCTTTTTGATAGACTGTTTCTATTGAACCAAACGCTTCTTCTAAGTGTTGTACGTATTGACGCTTATAGCGAATGCATTTTATACTAAATGTTGCTCAGCACTTTGAATGCGATTCTGCTCTATCATGTAAACACAATATATGAACGGATATGAGTGTGATGACATCTGTTAAGAGAACCATTGGATTCTCGTATTCTTACTGTTTTATCAAATAGTTTTTTATAAATAATTGGTTTATTTGACCTTATGTTTGCATAGATATTTTAGTTTGAGTATGTAATGTAGGTAGGTTTTTTAGATGCTTTCCGAATATCGATTAACTGTCTACTATATTTAAACTGTATACATTTTGGATTTTGTGTTTTTGAATAATGTTGAGTTACCAATGATTTGTTGTGTCCTTTATATAAGGACATATTTGAAATGTTTTAAAGGTTTTGTAAATGAAGCTGCTGTTTTTACAGCAACAGGAAATGCATTTCTGACTTTTGTTGAATGGTAAGAGCTGCTTTGAATATCTAATGACATACCTTGCCTAGCCAATTAGGCTATTTAATTATTGAATGATTGGTTTAGAAACACTATATAAGAACTATCATGTTTAAACTGAATTTAGATCTGAAGAAGCGTACATTGTGTACGAGAAAGCGCTCATCATTCCTGTTCTTTTTTGGTTATAATAAAGAAGTGTTTTATCTGCTACACCATCGTGGAGTTCCTCATTCCTGTTTTTTCTACCTGATTTTTGCTTTTTGGAGGTGAGGACCTTGGAGGTTTCATTGCTGGGATTGTGTTACGCGGCCATGTCACTATAATGTGTATCCTATGGGATGAGGTGACTTTTTCCTGGCCTCCAGGCCAGTCTCTGACCCTGCCCTGGTAGGAATAGTGCACATCCACAAATCAGATATAGGTGATGGCATCAACAATGTCTGGTGAAGAAAATATAGTAATAGCAGTGTCTCACATGCTGGTGTAAAAGGCTCTCTCTAGTGTCAAACACACACGCACACACACACACACACACACACACACACACACACACACACACACACACACACACACACACACACACATGCCTACGGTTGACTGCAATGAGCACAGAACCCCCACCTATCTAAGTACACAGACTGCAGAACTCAGTACTTTATGCAAGTGCCATGGCACAAGTATGACTTTTACAAGGCTGCAGGATAATTTATAGTGGATGTTAGAGACAAGATGCTGGGAGGGCTGCTAGAGTTCATAGATTCATAGGAGGTTACTAGGCTAATGGGCCTAGGGACTTTATAAGCCTAACTGTGTAAAAGCCTGAGTACCCTTATTGACCATAGTTAGATGGTTGTTAGCAGAGTGATTTTGTGATCAGCACCAACTGTCCTTGTCCATGAGGGGCATAGGTGCCACCCCTGGGGCGAATTTATGGTCACCCAAGGTTGTACTTGAATAGTGTCATTGAGGAGATCTGCTTCACATTGAGTGTGAGCCTGTTCCAGAGGAGCAGCAATTGCTGGGAGATATATCTAGCTCTCCAGTATGTCCTGTTTATGTCACAGGTTAGGTTGAGATCCCTGGAGTGAGTTATTCTTGTCCCTTTTGATTTTTATATGTGCAGCATTTCCATTAGGGCAGGGTCTGACACTGTTCTGTAGGCCAGGCACAGGTCATGTCTCAGCAGCCTGTATGATACTGAGTACAATGACAGGGGTTTCAGTCTTTCTATGTATGTCATGTTTTGGAGGCCCTGGATTATCTTGGTCAGAAATCTCTGTGATCACTCCAGTTGCTGCAGGTGTCTGGTGAGGTACATACAGAAGGGAACATTGTACTCAGTTAGTGGTCTGATAAGGGTTGAGTACATTAGAGCTATGACCTCCCTTGTCTTGGATGCAGTGCCTCTACTTATGAGGTGAGGAATGTAGAATGCTTTTCTTACCACTATGGACACATGGTGAATCAAAGTTTAGATTGCTATTAACCTGTGTTCCCAAGTCTCACACCACAGAATTTCAGCTTAGAGGGGTGTTATTTATATCATAATTATCAGGAGCTGTTTCATGAGTTTGACACCAATAATATGTCTGAGTCACCCCTTTCTGTAATATGTTAACATCATTGGGGAACTCTATATGACTGCATCCAGTTTACAGTCATCTGCAAACTTGGTAAGCCACAGGTGTAAAGGGATTGATACATTTCTTTTTGAGCCCAGATGATACTGGGTTCAAATCTAGGTGTATTTAATACTTTTAAATAAAGAGTGATAATGCAATGACATTATTCTTTATAGTACATGCAGCATGTATTACTGTGGGTGTTGTAGTGCAGAGGGGTTAAACATCATTGCATGGATCTAACAGCAGCCCTGTAGAGCCACTCACTGTCATTTGGCATTGGTGGGTGATGCCAAACTCCACACAAACTAGAAGCCAAAAAGTGAAGGGATCCATTGCTTTTTCTGGCACTTATGTGTGTTGTGTGTGATTCTATTTTTTTGACCAGATCTTAGGTGTCTTAGGTGTTAAAATGGGGTAGTTAGGAAAGTGGTGAATGGGGGGCAAGCAGGGGGAAGATTAAAGGGAAAACAATACAGGAATGTGCAGGAGGGAGGTAGGAAAGAACCATAGTTATCCATGTTTTCAACAGTGTAAACTGAAAATATGTGCAGAATATTAACTGAATTTAGATTGTTGCCTCTAGAAAGAGGGGTTACAACAACTCAGTTATGTTATATAGCCAAATGGACTAAATTAATTGTGTCAAGAAGGCACGTGTGAAAAAATGGAGAGCTATGTATGGGATGATATATATTTTTTGTTTTGGTGGGATTGGTGCCCATTTTTTTTAAATCAGTAAGAGAGGAATACTGGGTAAGGGACATTGGTATTTCTGGGTCAGGTAAGATTAGTAGGTGAGGAAGCAAATGCAAACAAACAAAACAAACAAGAGAAGACACAGGGATGAGAGGGACACAAAAGGTTGTGGGACACCATGATTGGGGTGTGGGATGGAACAACCCAGGCTCATCCCCATCAGACATGGAGACAGTGAGAATCTAGTCCTCACCCACTGGACTGTCAGCACTGTCCCCTTATTCCACTGGCAGCTGGAGTACTTGATGTCTTCTCCTCCTATGTACCATGAGGGAGAGCATCCTCCCCATCCAGTGTAGGTGTACACCAATGGTGCGATGCACAACCATATGTACCAACCCTGGTATCTCCTGGTGGGTGATGAAATCCCCACCTTCACACTACTCCTGGAGGATACCATAACACCAGCTCCCACAGCAGTGCTACCTAAGAGTACAGGTAGTGCAGGAGTAGCAGAGGAAGCACTGCCAGGTGGACGTTGGTGCTGGAGCCTGTGGAGTGGGGGCAGGCTGATTCACTGGGGCTGGCCTACCATGCTGTGCTATGATGTATTTAGTGATTTGTTACAGATGGATGACATGGAGACATTTTGATAGTGTGTTATAGAAAATAAAAAAGAAATAAGGGTCAGGCTGAGAGAAAATAAGGGATAACATTAGTACCATCATATGTGACATACAATGTATCAATGCAATTATACAACTATTTTATCTAAAGTATTACATTTAAGAATACATCTTAACAACTACATGCTGTAACTACAGATTGCTGAAAGTAATCCTTGAAATGTGCATATATTGCACATATGGTGTCCAGTTAAACAGATTACAGTTAACAGCAGGACATGTATGCCACTTGTATAGAGTTTAATTTTATGTAATATTATTAAAGAAATGCAGTATTGTATAGTTGTTACTCATGGTATTTGAACCCACATCCTCTGACTATAGTCTTATACTTGACTCCTAAAGTTGGTTTGTGCTACAGACTAATGCACACATACTTGCCTTTACAGTTAGGATATGCATGTTCAATTTGTTACAACTGTATAAACCCTCCAAATCTATTTTTAACTTTTAAAGCTACAATAATAGTTCTCTTGTGCTGCATACATACTACTTGCTTCCCTTAGTCTTTCCATTCAATCAGCAAGAGCCCATCGATTAAACTCTGTTTCGGCATTAGCAGTGAAAAGAACACAAAAGAACAGAAGAGCTTTATGCATACCAGACTTGCCTATATTTAGCTTTCTATGTGTTACAAATACTCTCTTATTATCATACTGACACAGCTGAGGGATGTCAGCAGTTTGAAACTCAGTCAACCACTGGTTGAACAGATCTTTCTTGTGCCTCTGTAGGTCATTAAAATGATGCCTACACTGTTCTCCAGTGCTTGGGATGCCAGTCACACTGGATGCAGCCTAAGCCAAAGTGCTGCAAGCCTCAGACTTGTATCAGGAGCCGGAATAATCCCTTTGCAGAAGCCTTTGGCTGTGGTGCTTTACCATGAGTCCAATAAATATCCTGGACTCCTGAACAACTGACCTCTGTGCCCTAAACTGGGCACCTTCACCTCTAACTTCAGATATGTCTAACACTCAAACTAGAGCAATGGCAGCTAATGATTTCCCACCAATTCCTGTCATCTAATTTACTGGTAGTGTACAAACCCAAGCAACAATGCCAACTGTGTTTGTGCAATGTTAAGCAGAAAGCAACAGTGCCAAGAGCGCAGGAAATAAATATTTTAAATTGGAAGGTTAATCTGACACTTGACCTTAGTTTGAAGGGTTTTTGCTGTTGTAGTTTGGAAATATATTTTGAAAATTGGAAGGTAACTGTTAGGTGAGTTAAGTTTGCAGACATGCACTGGGGGCATAAATATCATGACCTGACACATTTGTTTTTGGCTTTATACACTGATAAAAATTGATTTTTTTTTAATGTGGAATTCAATCCTAGGCAAAGGGATAAAATATTTTCTTCCACAGCAGTTGTTTTCCATCTTTGCCACAGAAGATGTGCTGCTCAGACATAGTAAGGAATAATTCCTAAACACAACTGACAGTATGAGGTGTTACACATGTATGTGTGTGACCTGACAAGGTTCTTTTATATAGATCAAGCTGTGTTTGTGTTTTATTTAATTGTGAAGGCCATCCAAGTCCAGATAGCAGAATTATACTTATAGAAATATAGTAGACAGTATACCCACAGTCATACATCTGAAAATACAATAAGGGTGTTGTATCCCTCATACATATAATTCATATCAGCTCCACTATCTAAAGTGTTGGAAGTAAGAGTGAATATAATGGGAAATGGAAGAACAGTAAACATGTCTGTAATGTCCTGTATTAGAACCAAGGACCATGTGTATGGCAGCCCTACACATACGCCTGTTGCCACAAGAATGTTGAAATAACACTTGTATATTTTTCAGTTCATTACTCCAAACTGCACTGTCACAACAGAATAGGTTGCACACCCTGTACTAAAACCTAGGACAATCTATATTCCAGGCCTACACTTATACCTGCTGCCAAAGTAGTAGTTGCATGACAGTTCCATAGTTTCTTACTCATTCTTACGTTCGCTGTGTTAACTCAGCTTAGTATGTTTGCATGGTGCCCAACAGAATTAATTGAATGCATCTGTTTTCAATTAACTGTCTGCATCCTCCTGTCTATAGGTGTTTGATGGTTGCAGGTGTTGATGAACCTTGCTAATCCTTGCACAAAGTCACTTAGCAAGGTTGCACGATGGAAAGAAAAAATTGCAACAATGTATCCTTTTGACCTTAAAAGACACCCTGTTGCAGGTGTTCTGTTTGCTTCCTGTGTGGGCCACTAGTGTGGGTTTGCATACTGCTAAGTGTCATACAAATGAGATAAGCACAGCCAAACCTGACATTCATTGTGTTTCTCTATTTTTCTTATTGGCACTAAGCCACCTACTGACAAACACTCGCCAAACAATAAAATAAAATAAAATAAACGGGAATGGTACTTCAAGAAAAGCAATCTATGAAATAAGCACTACAAAATGTTTGTTAGCACACATGAAATATTTTTACATAGGTCTGGATTTGAACTCTCACTCCAATGAATCTTCAGAACACAGTACATGTACCTTATCCCTGTTTGCCACAGAAACAGCTTTCAGCAGGGAACTGAAATCATTCTGCATACAACCAAATGTAACATCAGCCATACTACTAGGAAACCATATGACAGTTATTTGTATGAGTCTATATCGCATTATCGAAATTCCAAAAGATTGAACACCATAAGCTCGACCTTGGAATCTCGAAATGTGATATATTCGAATGCTCAGAACAGTGAATTGTTTCCAAGGTAAAAAAAAATTGCTATTCCGAGAATACACACACACAGCACAAGCACACCAAAATACATAATCCACACATACACACTTTACAGAACCCTACACTAAACTGCACATACATTACTAGCTATCCACTTACCTTAACCCAACCCTAACCCTAAGGTCCCTAACTAACGCACACTCACCTTACCCGCTCCCTAACCCTAAGGTCCCTAACTAAGGCACACTCACCTTATCTGCTCCCTAACTCTAAGGTCCCTAACTAATGCACACTCACCTTACCCACTCCCTAACCCTAAGGTCCCTAACTAACACACACTCATCTTACCCGCTCCTTAACCCTAAGGTCCCTAACTATCACACACTCACCTTACCTGCTCCCTATCCCTAAGGTTACTAACTATCACACACTCACCTTACCTTGGTCCGTTCACACACTTACCTTAACCCGGTCTGTCAGCTTCGTACCACAGTCGAGGAAATAGCGAAGCCACAGAAACGGCCTACCAAATACCTTCTCTAAGAAAATATTCGGTGTTCTGCAGCTTTGCTATTTCAAGCATTCGCTGAATAGGGGTCGATATTCGAAATTTTAAGACTTCAATGTTATAATAGACCCTATTTGTACATAGGTTCATAGGTAGGTACTAGGCTATTTTCCCTAAGGCCTATATAAGCCTAGCCACTGTCAAGCAGAGTCACAGAAGTGATCCTGGGGTGAATTTCCTATTTCCCATCCAATTATCAAGATTTTTCTTGAAGAGTGCTAATGAGGAGCTTTATTTGATATAGATCGGTAGTTTGTTCCAGAGTATGGGGAGTCTCTGGGACAGGAATCTATCCCTCCAGTATGTTCTGTTTATTGTGGTGACCAGGTTTAGGTCCCTAGAGTGTGTATCTCGGAGGGATTGGGATTTCATTAAGTGGGGCATGTCCAACAGCTCTGGGTTTGACATAGCTTTGTACATTAGACAGAGATCACCTCTGAGTAGGTGATATGTGACGGAGTAAAGCTGGAGTTTTTTGAGACGGTCTGCTTAGGGCATCTGTTTGAGGCTGGTAATCATCTTTGTGAGGTATTTCTGCAGCCTTTCCAGATGCTGTAGATGTCTTGTGCGGTACATACCAAAAGGGGTGTTGTACTTTATAATGGGTCTAATGAGAGATGAGTAGAGGAGAATAATGACCTCTTTTTTCCTGGATGAGAAACTTTTGTGATGAGGTGTGCCATGTAGAAGGATTTCCTGACTACTGTGGTGATGTGATTATCAAAGGAGAGACTGCTGTCCACCTGTGTCCCAAGGTCTCTTATCACACTTTCGGTGTTAAGTAGACTTCCGCCTATGTGGTAGTTCATGGATACAGAGTTTTTACCAAAGGGGATGACAATGCACTTTTTGGCATTGAGCATGAGGCCATGGCTTTGACACCAGGCATCTGTCTCAGTGATGCCCTTTTTTAGGATATCCACATTGTTAGGAGTTTTGATTATGGCTCCTAGTTTGCAGTCATCTGTGAACTCTGTTAGCCAAAGACCTTCTGTGTTAGCCTGTACTTCAGAGAAGTAGATACCAAACAGGAGAGGACCCAGAACTGAACCCTGTGGTACTCCACTTGTCACTGGTCTGAAGTCAGATTTGGCGTCTGCTACTTTTACAGTGTGGGTTCTGTCAGTGAGCCATTTGGCAACCCATCTTGTGACATAGGGATTCATACCTAGTTTAGTGAGTTTATCTACAATTCCAGAGTGGGGGATGGTGTCGAAAGCCTTGGCGAGATCTAGATATGCTGTGTGAACCACTTTGCCCTCATCTACAGCTTTGGTGACTACTTCAAAGAAGTCTATCAGATTTAGGAGACATGAGCTGCCTTTTACAAATCTGAACTGGGTAGGGTCCAGAGATTGGAGATTACCAATGTCTTTGTTTATAAGTTCCATGGCCTTGCAGACCAGGCTTGTCAGACTAATGAGGTGGTAGTTCCCGGGGTCCATGGTGGCTCCCCCTTTGTGGAGTGGGATAACTGTTGCTGTGCACCATTCAGTGGGCACAAAGCCTGAGGTGAGGCTATAATTAAACATGGTACTTAGGTAGGGTGCCAGTTCATTCTGTAGTTCCTGTAGAATGCAACCTGGGATGTTGTCAGGTCCCATGGATGCTGTGTTCTTGGCTTTGGAGAGTGTATTGTTTTACCAATGCAGCCATGATTACAGGAACTTTGCATTCTTCTGGTATAGAGATAGGTCCTTTAGGGTGTGAGAGGGGAGTAAAGTTAGCACTGAACCTATCTGCCAGGATGTTGGCAATATCAGTTGGTTCTGTATATTTATTGCCATTGTGCTGTAACTCGGAGCAGATCTGAGTGTTGCCATTGAGATGCTTGACTTAGCTATAGAATGCTTTGTGGTTGTCTTTAGAATCAGCGGCGATTTTGTTTTCATAACTAGCTTTGGGTGATTTTATGAGGGATCTCAGCTTCTTACTGAGGTGACCAGGGAGTTCCTCCAATCATGGGATTTTATTATTTTTTGCAACAGTTTCTTTCTTCTGTTGTAGAGTTTGCTTATGGCAGGGGACCACCAAATTGGCTTAATTTTTTTGGAGATTAGCATCTTGGTTCTGTTAGGGATAGCACGATCCATGCACTCGTCTAAATGCTTATAAAGTGAATTTGTGTAGGATTCAGCAGTTGTATCTCTATTGTCTATCTGCATGGGTGTCACAAAGTTTGCAACTTCTGTCTTAAGAAGTGTGAAGTTGGCTTTGGAGAAATTTATTACAGTAGCTTCCCTAGTGAGGGTGGGGGGTGGGGGCAGAATGTGGATGTCAAGGGTGATTAGCTTTTGGTCGGATCTGACCAATGAGGAATTGACCTTTGGTGTGGAACACTGGTCTCCCATGTTGGTAATGACCAGGTCTAGGATATTGCTGCCCCTGGTGGGGGTGTGGATAAGTTGATCCAAGGCATTGGAATTTATGAATTCCAGAAAACATTGAGCAAAAGAGTTGGAACATGAGTAGTTTTCCCAGTTAATGGTAGGGTAGTTGAAATCGCCCATTATTAGGGTGTTGGGTTGTACCCTAATATTTTCCCGTGTATCAAGAAATGAGGAGTGGAAATTCTGGGGCATGGTGGGGGATCTGTAGCAAGCTACAATTCGGATTGCGGTCTTGCCCAGAGTTAGTTGCACTTGGATAATCTTGGATGCATTATGCTGAGCAACTAGCCTGGAGGTGTAGATATCTTTAATGAATAAAGGCACACCTCCGCCTTTAGTGTTTCAGTCCAGGTAAGGAGGCTGAAAGGTGCTGCATGAATTATAGCCTGGTAATGCAGGGGTGCTCTCTGGAGCCTTGAACCAGGTCTCTGACACTGCACAGATGTCAATGTTCTCCATTTTAATGAGTGCCTCGAGTGAGTGCATTTTGAGGTTTAGACTTCTAGCATTGAGTAGCAATACCCTCAGATTTTGCTTTCTTGTACCTGTTATTGTGGTGAATTTGTCATTTGAACCTTGCCTAAAAAGGCACTATAGGAGTGGCAAGAGCCTTAGCCAGTATCCAGAATCCCAAGGGCAACAGGTGCAGGCCATCTCTGGCAAAGCATATTGGTCTGTTGATCATGTCATCCCAGGCAGACAGATACTGGATCCCCTTAGAATGACACCAGAAGCTTAGCCAATTGTTGAAGTCAATCATTTTGTCATTGTACTGTGGTATCATTCTAGTAAGTAGTACACCTCAAGCATCAAAGATTGACACAGTCATACCTCTCAAGACTACTGATGGTCACCGAATGTCCTCGGTTTAGCACCATACTTTTGTACTGGAAAATCAGGATGCTACTCAGGGCTAGGGTCATACCTGCCTGGGTTACAAGATCAGAGAGCTCCTGCATGTATTTTTTCATATAGTCCAAGGAGGTATGTCTCAGGTCATTCAAACCAACATGGACAATAACATAGTCATATTTGTACTTGTTGTGGAGTGACCTGAGTGCGTGCATTATGTGGTGGATCCTGGCACCTGACAGGCAGCTGACAGTAACTTTCTCCTTGTTTAGCCTGGTGAGTGGAACATCAGTGTGCCTGACTATGGAGTCACCTGTGACTAGAATATTGGGTACATTGTTATGCCTTATAGGCTGTGGTTGTTTGGCATGCTGAGTTTGTGGACTATGTGTCATTTACATTGTGTTGGGGGGTGGAGGTTACTTGCGTTTCTGCTTTGGAGGGCTCTGTTGCTTGGGAAGGTTTATGAGAGCCTCCACGAATGTAGCTGTGTGTTTTGTGTTTCTATGTGTGTGTTTTGGTGGTGTAGGTTTTGAGCGACTATGTGATGAGTGTGGTGTAGTGCAAGTGTTTACCTTATCCTCATCCAGTCCAGTCTTGGGTGAAAAGATTTTTGATTCCAGTTTGGCTATGTAAGTGCATCTCTCACATGTTGTAGTGCTGGGTGGTAGGAGGAGAGGGTTGTCTGTGTACATTAGGCAATTGCTGCATTGCCCCAAGATGTTATGTATTAATTCTGGATGTAGTGTACTGAGTGATCACACAACCATTTACAACTATTGCTTGCAAAAATGCATCTCTGTCTTATCTCTCTGTGTTTGTTCACATGCTTCTTCATTCCCCTTCTCTAACATAACTATTCTCTGTATTTATTAACCAGGAATATACGTTCTTCTTTTCGCCCTGCTGCTCTCCTCTTATGCTCTGTCCCACTCCACGTTTTCTCTACCCTGTCCTCTTTTCCATCTCCTTCTCCTCTCCTTACTAGACCTTTGCATCTCACTCTTCTCCTCCCTTGTATTTCTTCATTAATCCCTTCATATGTCCTGTACTAATTCGTTCTTTCCAACAGTTTATCAAAAACATTTTGCTAATCTTTAGCTTTTTTATTTGTGACGCTTCTAATGACCTAGCATATTTTTTTTTTTGGTGTGCCTTAGCTATTTGTTATTCTTATTACTAAATGTATATCCTTACTGTACTTTTATTATATGTCTCTTTGTAATTGATCTATGTTGATGAGCTTTTCTCCCCGGGCCTCTACTGAAAATGGACATATATCCAGCTAGACTAGCCCGGTTAACAAATGTAAAATAAATAAATAAAAATAAATTGTTGTTCAGACTTGTTTTATCTGACCAATAATCTGAGACATGCAGCCTGTAAGGCATTCTATATCAATGCCCTTAAAGTGTGTGACAATATTAAATGGCAATAATATAGACCTGTCAACAAATGAAGGGGAGGTTGGATGTTAATGGACAGAACCTGTGAATTGTGTGCTGCTTAATTACATTTCCAACATTTGTAAGTCTATTCTGACATACCCACTGGAGGTAGGGCAGTCTGCATTGCTGTTATGTTTTCCTTCTTCCTACTAATAATCATTCACAGTTGCAATCCATTAGCAACAAACACTGAGGGAGTGCCTGCACTTACATCAGCTACATGGAGCCAACTATTTGGGATTCAGCAATTCTAATGAGTTTGTACCTAATTTTCATCTTCACCATCCTCACAGCCCTGAATCTACACCATAAAAAGTTAACCATGTAGCTAGGGAACCTGATGGTGAGGAGGCTTGTTTATGTGATGAACATAGAAGAGTCTATTACTTTGGGATATATCTGCACCAACAACTACTGACCTTGCGAAGGTATGCTTGCATTTTTCAGCTATGTACTGCATATGCTGAAATGTCATTAAAAAAAAAATATATATATATATATATATATATATATATATATATATATACATATTTGCAAATGCGAGTTTTATTTGTATGCATTACTCAGATCAGGGGATTTCTCAGGTATACGTGTTTGGCAATAGCTTAAAATGGAATGTTTTGTGTTAAATCTGTAGACATGATTTAGGGACAGTTCATTTGATAGCCTTTTAGCATTTCACTGATGGGTTGTTAGCAAAATGTGTCATTTGTCTGTTCTTTTGGGGGTGGGGAGAGCAAAGTTGCATTTCTGTTTTGGCATAAACAGTGATATGTTGCTATTCTTACTCTCCTTGTTTTGCATCCAGCCTTTCTTTGTGTGTGAATATAATATGTTACAACCATACAATTCCTGTTTTTCATATATCAATATCTTGGCTGTTTTGTGTTTATCCAGTGGGTAATAGTGAAATGCTACCTTTTCTATTTTATCTGAAAACAGGAATTTTTTAGTTTTGTGAAACTTATGTGCATTTTCCCTCTGCTGTATTTTAGGTCACAGAGGACTATGACACACAGGTGTCTCAATCACCGAAACCCCCCTTCAGTGACCCTGAGAATCAGGTCATTGTGAAAGCTTTTGGGCAACATGGTGACTTTCTGCCTGAGAGAGGATGTGAAGATATGTCAGGCAGAATACAAATTTGGCAACAGATAGTAGCTGATGTGAATACAGTAGGCAGCCACAGCAGGGCATACAATCAGGTGCTCCATATGGCCACAGACATGATCTCATCTTCATGGAGGAGAGCAGCAGCAGTGGCCCATGATCAAATGGGTACCTGAGGGGCCCTGCTACAGAGCCATCACTAAAAGCAAATGAAGAGTTCCTGTCCACTAGCAGGGATCCAGACAGCTCCCAGGAAAGTGCAGAACAGCATGCTACTGTTTCAGGGACAGCAAGTATGTCCCAGGAGGAGCTTTCAGGTAGGCTTATATATCTTAGTTCTTAAATACTCTTGTATAGGAATATATTTACAGCAATACGTTAGTTCTGTTTAACAATAAATTAGTTTCTGATGGGGGAATTGTAGATTGTTACAGTTAACAACACATTCTGATTGGTTACACATGGGGCTTAGGTTGGACTTGTCATCTAAGTTATTGTTGAAAGCATAGTTAATAGACATATAAAAGACAAAAAGTTTTAACCCCCTGTGTTACTGTTACTTGTGATGATGTTGTCCTTAACATTTGCTTAACTTATTCCAGGACCATTGTCCATGGGAAGCATAGTATCAACTGCGCATGGTAAGACAAATAGCTTCTTTATCAGTGGTGATTAGCAGTTCAAATAAATATATAACTGTTATCCATATGTGTGATGTGGGTGTCAGGACTGTTGTGTGTATTGCTGTATTGTCTGTATTAGTGGCACCACTGTTACTATGTTAGCATACATTTGACTATAGTAGTGCAGGTATTTTTTTTTACTGTGTTTATTGCTTATTATCACAGGTGATTCTGACAATGGAAGTGTAGGACTCTCACCACCTGATGTCTGAGTACCGGCAGACTCTGATAATGATGGTGGTCAAACAGAGACACAGTTGGGGGGTGGAGAGGTTGAATCTGAGACGGAGGATAACATTCTGCCATCCCATGTAATTCCATTGGACACAGCCAGTAGGCCTACTCCAACCCATTCCATTGAACCCTCAGATATTGGATGGGTGGAGGGTGAGACACTCCATCAGGGAAGTGTGGTTACTGCAGCTTCAGTGCCTGTTGACTCTGGCTGTAGCCAAAGTGTGGGTGAGTTGCTTCATAGGAATGCTTTTAGGGGTGCTTGGAGGTGGCCTACTATCCATCCTCCACCTGATCCAGGTGTGTCTTCCCCTGCCACTCAACATATGTTTAGGGCCATCATGGAGGCACAGGCACTTTCCCATAGGTCCTCCAGAGAAATGTCTCAGGTTGTAGATGTGACACAGACTGACATGCATGACTGCCTCCACCATTTTGCTGATTCAATGGATTGGATGAATGACAAGCTGGAATGGGCAGTGTTTGTGATAAAATGTCTGCTGGGAGGGGGGCAGCATCCTCATGGGCATACGCAAGCCACATCATCTGCTGTTAGCTGATGTGGCCATGCCCAATCATGCTTCCATAATGACACTGCCTCCACTGCTTCATCAGTGGTTGAGGTGTCTATACCCAGATGTGCAGGCCATGGGGTTGTGGTCCCAAGCATCCTCATGAAGGAAGCTCATCCAACAGACATCACTCACATTCAGGTAGCAGTAGTGCTCCTGACCATGAGAGTGGACATGCCAGTGCAACTCCTGGCAGAGCCAGTTGTCACAGTTGGGTCAAACATGATGAACAGCCACCTATAACATGCTTGGCTCACACCTGTATGATATTCCAAGATGTAGAGCTAGCCCAGAGTTTGGCTGTGTTCATGCAGACACTCACACACCATTTTCACCTGGAGGATCCATAGAGACACACACACAACAGTTACTTGATTCAGCCATGAAGCTTAAAGCTCATATTTCCTCACTGGCCATTTGGTACTTTATCCAAATGTCTGCTTGTTTCTCTGTCTTGCTCACACACACTCACTGACCTTTTGTGTCAGACTAGACTCCCCACCCCCCCACACACACAATACTCTGTGCAAGTGATGATAACTGTACCATATCTCTGTTTATTATCTTTTGGATTCAGGGACACATAACATTTGTATCTGATGCTCAGAGTGCATAGCTGACAGTGCTTTGTATATCTGCATTTCTGATATTGATTTGATAGTTGCACCTTTGACTTACATTGGTCTTAGAAAGTTAGACAGGTGATAGAATCAAACATTTCTGCATCAGTATTGTTAATGATCTTATGAGGTTTGTGAAGTCTGAAACTGAAATGTGTCTCATTACTTTCTAACTTCTCTCTTTAATCATTTTCCAGTACAAAAGTATGGTGCTAAACCGAGGACATGCGGTGACCATCAGTAGTCTTGAGAGGTATGACTGTGTCAATCTTTGATGCCTGAGGTGTACTACTTAATAATGGACACCTATAAGTCACATTACCATTTTATCTGGCACAATAACAGTAATAAAAAAGAAGGAAGTAACAGTAATAAAAAAGAAGGTAGCTAAGTCTAACTAAACACAGCATGACATGTGCTAATTTTAAGAAATGTATTTTCTTAGTGGTTGAACAACCCAATATGGATTGGGGTAATAATTTCTAAGAACTGAAGGAGATATTTTGACAGTTCAATTTAGGTTCAATTTTTTTGTCAGTTTTGAATGAAGTAGTCATGTAAAATGTGTTCTAGCCTTAAGAAGTTTGATTTGTAGCTGATTGGTTCTATTCAATCATGTGATTGTATGTTATTCAAAAGAGGCGATGAACTCAGTGTTTTAACATTTCTGCTGATGGTCATATATTAAAAGGGAATTAGGGCACTAAATGAGGTTGCAGTGTTCTTTGTGCATCTACATGTTTTGTTTTTGATTGTGTTACTGTTGTGCTAGATTAATTTATCAAATAATTGGGAGTCCTGTGGAACCCCACTGGTCAAATTTATGTTTACTGACTGATAGAACCCACGTAGTCAAAAATAGGGGAAGCCACCTCAAGTAGTAGACCCATTAACAAGCGGTGTAACCCAGAGATCGGTCTTGGGGCCACTGCTGTTTGGGATATATTCCTCAGAGGTGCAGACCAAATCTAGTGGGCTATGGCTGGCCATGTTTGCAGATGAGTGCAATCTGGGTGCTGTCATCAATTCCTCTAGTGATGTTGTCATCCTCCAAGAGGGTCTCACCCAACAAATGACTGGTGCCAAAAACATGGCCTCAAACGGAACGCCAAAAAAATGCATCATCATCCCTTTGGGGGAGAATGACATCCCCACAAATTATCACATTGATAATAAGGCACTAAGCACGCAATCAGTTGTGTGGGACTTGAGAACCCAGGTTGACAGCAAGCTGACTTTTGATCACCATATTGCCTCCATTGTATGGAAAGCTTTCTACATGGCCCATCTCATTAGTAAGGGGATCTCATCCAGGGACAAGGTGGTCATAACATCCCTGTATTCTTCCATTATAAGACCAATTATTGAATACAATGACCCTTTTGGCATGTACCTCACAAAGCACATGCAGCAGTTGGAGAGACCACAGAGATTCCTCACCCAGAGAATCCAGGGCCTCAAACATCTACCCTACACAGATAGGCTAAAAGCCCTGTCCCTCTACTCAGTCTCCTACAGGCTTCTCAGAGGTGACCTCTGTCTGGCATAGAAAGCAATCTCAGACCCCGCCCAGATGGGACTGCTGCATATCTGCAAGTCAAGCTCAACTCGAATAATCTGCATGGGAGACCTCAACCTGTTCTGTGACATCAATAAGACTTGCTGACAGGACAGATCTGTGTCCCAGAGACTCCCCCTTTTGTGGAATAAACTCTCTCTCCACATAAAGCAGAGTACCTCTGTGAAGGCTGCCAGCCTAGCTAGATAGAATTTTGTAGATAATTCTATGTCATTGTAAATATTAATATAATCCATAAGCTTGTTATACAAATGTAAAGAAAACTAAATGTAAGAAAACTGTCATATGTTCTGAGCCTCAAAAATGCAACCACAGTGCACCCTGCTGGAAGAAAGCTGATAAGTGAAACATTTTGTTACTGTTTGATCTCAAGCTCAGAGACAGGATGTCTGGACTAAGACATTCTTTCTATTGTCTTAGGACAATAGTTAATTACTAGGTTTTATATGTAAAGTGTCCTTTTTTACTGTGGTTTTCTGGCAGGTGCAAGATTACAAACAAATGTTAAATTTTGAGTTCTGTGAGCCTGGGAAACTTCAGCAGAGGTGTCAAAAATGATGTAATGTGAAATTACTCAGCAGTAATGTGTATATCAATTTAAGACTATCTCAGAGAGAAATATTTGAGCATTTTGGATTTTGTTTAAAGCTGACAACAACTCACCAGGCACTTGCTTTGCTCTGTAAGTAGGATCTAAGATCTTAGCATTTCTCTTAAGGTTAGATAGGAATTTGGCCAGATTAGTCTAGCTGTTTTCTATATTTATGCCAGACTATGCTAAAAATATTGTTTTAAAAGTTTCTTGTCATCTCTGAACTCTGTAATGTCATTTTGTTGAAGTGATAAGTATTGTCTTGCATTTTTATTATTTATTAAATATTTTAAACCTTTCAACTGTGGCTGTTTTGTGTAGATATAATTTAAGCTCTTAGAGTACATTGCATGTATTTTGTGATACTTCCGTCACACTTACTATTTGGATAACAGAACTGTTACACAGTGAAATTGGTCACCCTTTGGAAAGGGCCTTATAGTAGCTGATATTAGTGGTTGGTGGCAGTGATTTCTACCTTATAGTCTGGAGAGAAGAGGGCATAACTGGAGAACCTGTGCCAGCCTTCCCCAGGAGTGTCTGTGTGTTTCTATATAACTCATATCTAAAAGTGTGTGTATGTGTCAGCTACTTGGGTAGGGACATGAAGCACTGGTTGGACAGAGAGGGTGCTGGAGGTTTTAGCTTGATCACTAGGCCAAGATCTGGACCCTAAACCTGTGCCAATGGGGAGTCTTATTGGGGATCTGGAGAGAAAGAGAGAAACCAGCCCAAGACTGACTGTGATCTCTGTGTGCTCTTAAGGGAAATTGTACTTTATTGTGTGTACTTGTTATCCCCCAATGTGCATGCCCCTCACTGGTGCTAGTGGTGAGGATTGAGGCTCCTTGATTTCTGGGCCAGTGCATGGGCTTCACAACCTCATTAAACCTTTTTAAGGACAACCTGGATAATTGGATGAGGAACAGAAAATACACACTTGGGATTCCACCTATGTCTCTGCTGGACAGTGGCATAGGGTGCTGACTTGTTGGAACATGGGCTAAATTCTTGGCTAGGCTTGTAAGGGCCTCAGAGCCAATAGCCTAGTACCTTCTTATGATGCTATGATTCCTATGTACCTACAACTCTTACTACATGAGTTCTATCTTTCAACCAGTTTGCTATTCACCTAACTACATAGGGGTCAGTTTGGAGCTCATGTTCTATCTCTCAACCAGTTTGCTATTCAACTAACTACATAGGGGTCAGTTTGGAGCTCATGTTCTATCTCTCAACCAGTTTGCTATTCACCTAACTACATAGGGGGTCAGTTTGGAGCTCATTCAGCTTGTTTATTATGTCAGCATGTGATATGATATGAAAAGTCTTAACCAGTTGAGGTATGCTGTATGGCCAATATGTATATTGTCCTTTTCTTGTGTTATTGTCTCAAAGAAGTTGACTATATTTATTAGAGAGGATCTACTATTAGAAAAGCCAAATGGCAGGAGATCAAGCCTTATAGGATTTGTGATATTATTATTAATTAGGCCAGTTATGATACATTCTATGGCTTTACAGATGAGACTAGTCAGGCTAATGGGTCTGCAGCTTTGTGTTGTGGCATCACAATAGCTATGTGCCATACTTTAGGGGCAAAGCCAGTGGCTAAACTCAATTTGAATAGCTGTAGGAGCAAGTCATTAGGGTATGTTTTGCACTGTTTATCAGACATCCAAGTATATTATCAGGCCTCATGGATGATGCATTTTTTTTGTTCTGGAGAGTACCTTTACAAAGTATTCTTTGGTTATGATGGAGGTGGAGGTTGAGATTGTGTGGTGTATGTGGACTTTGTATAGCTGTTTCTGGGGATGAAATTTGTACTGAATTTGATTGCTAGAATGTTGGGTATCTCTCCTGGATGTGAGCAGGCACTGCCATTCTGGATATGTTTTGAGCAACACTGGATTTTACTCCTTAGTTTCCTAATACAACTAAAGAGGGATTTGTAATTGTCCTTAGATTTTGATGCTTGTGTAAGTTCATAGGATTCCTTTATATTCCTTTATATTTCTGATTTTGTTTTTTCAGATCCTTATACAGAGACATTGTGACATACAAGCTACTATGCCAGAACTGGGTAAAAAAGTTTTACTTTTAAGAAATGCCCTAACCTGAAACAGAAAATATCCCAAAAGGAGCACAACGTTGCGAGTCCATAGAGAGAAGTTTATTGACTTGATGAAGTCATTCAGTTTGATGAAAGTGCTTAACTTGTGGTCAGTTTTTTGTCAATAAACTTCTCTCTGTGGACTCGCAACGTTGTGCTCCTTTTGGGTTATTGGTCGTATTTTGAGCACATTTAACACCATTGGTTTGGATGAAACAGAAAATATGTTGTAAGGAAATTCATAAAAAGAAGGACCAATCCACTGGGATTAAAAGAAAAGGTATTGTTCCATGCTATAATTGTGTTCTTTTGTAAACACACTGATCCTTTGGTTACCTTTGAGCATCCACAAACAAAGCATATTCATGAATTTGATTGCCTTGCTACCTGTAACACGGAAAATCTGGTTTATTTAGCTGTATGCATGACATGTACTAGTTTCTATATAGGTAAATCTACTAAAAAAATTTAAGGAAATAAGTATTGAACATCTTTCAGAAATTAGAAGGAATATACCTACTAAGTCCTTGGCTAAGCATATTTATGACAATGGTACAGACCATGCCTTTAAATTTAGAGTAATACAAGGTTATTTTTTAACATAAGAGGTGATGATGTTCTAAATGCCACTGAACTAGCTGAATACAGGTGGATTTTAAAACTGCAGGCTGAAGGTGCACCTGGATTAAATGCTTCAGTTACTTTAAAACCTATATTAAAACAAAAGCAAATGAAACTAAAATGAATGTTGCTATTGACTGCCTGTATCTGTTTTGCTTTTTAAGTTGCTTTTGAATGTACTTTTTATATGTGTTGCAGTGTCTTTAAACTTTAGGTTCTCTGTATAACAACATGAGCTCTTACTGGGCAATGGGATCATGTGCTGTATTTTAAAACTCCATAACTGAACTGTGTTTTCTATGCATGGAAGAAGGGATTATTCCCGAAAGCTCTGTTATTTGTATTTGTATTAAAATAAGTGAGTTTTTTTTATTTCTGGTGTTGAGATCCAGTTTTTATTGCTTTTAATATTTGTTGTATTTAACCAATTGATCTGAAATACTCAGTTGCACTCCTTGAAGGTGACTGTTTGTTTTTGTTTGGCATCAAACTGAGCATCAGTTTTATCAGCACTATGGATGTTGTACCTAAGACACAGCTGATATCAAATTCGACTAGAATTCATGGTGGTATGGATGATGTTTTGGCTGTTAATTCCAAACCTTTGCTCTTCCATACTCATCCTCCTTATCAGTAACTCCCTATAACAAACCTAATCCCCACTTCGCCAATGCAGAATTACTCCTAACCTTACTTCAAATAAATAGATGCAAATACATATGCATAGCCTCTCTTTACATCCCCCCTGGTGACAATATTTCAATACTTGAAGACATCCTCTCATGGCTTTCAACCAATATTAGCAACGAAACAATAATTCTGGGTGACATGAACATTAATTGGTCCTCCATTCAGTCTCCCACAAACCCTCTAAATATAAATCTCTATAATTTCTCTCAGTTAATCGACTCCATGATCAGACCCTCTAAAAACCTCTCCAAAGGCAGCACCCTAGACTGTATCTTAATCTCCCACCCTCATAACTTCTCTAACAGTGGCACCCTTCCCAACTCCCTCAGTGACCACCTCCCCACTTTTACTCACCGACCTCCTATACCCATACATCTAACTCACAACTATATCATCACCAGCAACCCAAAAAATTTCAACCCTGATACCTTCTCTGACTCCCTAAAATTAATAAACTGGAACCCTCTAAAAACTCTACCCCTGGATAGTGCAGTTGCCTACTTCAACTCAGCATTCTTAAACCTCTTAGATTGCCATGCCCCCATAAAATCTAAAAGAATAAAAAGCAAAACTGCCCCTTGGCTAACTAAAAGCACACTAGGTATCATGCACCTTAGAGATAAAGCCTGGGCACATCACCAGAAAAACAAGTCTCCTTCCACCCTTAATGAATGCAAAACACTCCACAACAAAGTTAAAAAGCTTATCACTGTAGATCGACAGAATTATTTCTCCTTGCTTCAAAACAACCATAAAACTAATCTACAAAAATTCTGGAAGGGTATCTCCAACCTCCTCAATCCCAGCAAAACAAAAATTCCCAGCCCAGACCCAAATGCATTAGACATTGATCTTGCCACACAATTTAACTCCTTTTTCATTGGCTCCATTTCCAAACTAACCTCATCCTTCCCAAACACTACACCCTCCACTTCTCCCCCATCCATCTCCAACAACAGTTCACCCTCCTCTTCTGCATCTCCTGTCACATATTCCCCATCTCATCCACTCTCAAGCACACTCTCTTCTCAGTCTCTACCTTTCTTAGTAAATCCCATACCCACATCTACCATAATAAAACTCCTCCAGAAACTGAAAGCATGTTCAAATGCCCCTAACAATATCCCCTCATACTTTCTTAGCATAGCTGCAGAAGCCATTGCCCTGCCCATCAGTATTCTAATCAATCGCTCTATCCAAGAAGTTCTTGTACCCCAGATTTGGAAAAAGGCCTTTATCATACTCTTGCACAAAGGAGGCAACAATAACAATATCTCTAATTTCCATCCCATCGCCATCCTTTCTCCTATCTCTAAAATTCTAGAAAAGTGCATTCATCTTCAACTCCTTCCCTATCTTATTGACAATAACCTACTAACTCCCACACAACATGGATTTAGACCTGGACACAGTACCATGACCGCCCTTCTCTCCTTCCTTGAAATTGTAAATAAAGCACGGGACTCTGGCAGCATTGTTTCTACCCTCCTACTTGACCTATTTAAAGCCTCCGACACCATCTCTCACAGTCTCCTTCTTGCTAAACTGTCTGAACTAAACATATCCCCCTCCTCTATAAACTGGTTCAACAGCTACCTCTCTAACAGACAACAAGCAGTAAACTAGAACAAAGCCACCTCCTCATTCATTAATACCCCCACTGAGGTTCCCCAGGGGTCCATACTGGGTCCCCTCCTCTTCAGTATATTTATAAATGACTTTCACTGCTTCATCCCCTACACAAATCTTATCCAATACACAGACAATTCAACTATAATCTGTTCCGCCACCTCCATCCCCACACTACTAAAACTTACCCAAGACGCATTCTCAGCTACTGAACAGTGGATGAAAGAAAATCACCTAGCACTCAATGCCTATAAAACCAAACTAATGGTATTTACCCCCTCTAAAGCCACCTCCATTAATATAAGCACATTCTTTATCTCTAGCCACAACAACACAACAATCAACTTGGTACCTGAGGTGAAACTACTAGGGGTCCTTATAGACAACCAGCTCAAATTCAACTCCCACCTACAACTAAATATTAAAAAAAAAAAAACACCAAAAACCTGGCATGCTCTATCGCCAAAATCACTACCTCACCCCTTCCACTAAATTTAACCTCTCTACCACATTTCTCATCCCCTCTCTCCTCTATGCTGCCCCACTCCTAACTAACCTACAGTCCTCTCTCAAGATGTGACTCTCCTCTTGCTACAACAAAATTGTCAAGTTCCCTACCAGCCATAAGTCATCCACTCACGACTGTGTATCTCTCAACAAACTAAATTGGTTAGAACTATCCAATCATCTCACCTACACTCAACTCATTCTCTCTCACAAGCTCATCTTTAATCCCTCCCTCTGTCCCTCCCTCTCCTCTACCTTCAAAATGCACCTCCCGGATAGACTACTAAGATCTAACAATCAAAACCTAATAGAACAGTACAAACCAACTCACCCCCCAGGAAAAATCTCCTATTCTTTACCCTTGAACGCCTCTGGAACTCCCTACCACCTTCAATACGCACCACCACAAATCACTCTTTATTCAAAAAATCACTTCACTCACATCTAATATCCCTGTGGAAATGCTCCTGCTCCCACCCCACATAATCTCTTCTCTTTACACTTGCAACATCTGCTTCTCTTCATTCTCTAATTCGTACTCTCTGCTCTAGCTTATACTAACCCACGAGCAACAAACTACTTAGAAACTATAAAGTGTATTTCTCTTTGGAAAAATTTAACTTAAAATGCAATGTTCTCTAAAATGAAATGTTTTTTTATTATTCTATAATACAATGTTCTTTCTAATGTAACTGTTTTCAGTATTCTGTAGTATTTGTACTTAATGTAACCTAAAGCTATGACTGTAACCTTGCTTGTATTTTGGAGCTTTTCTCCCCAGGACTCCATTGAAAATGGGTTCTTTTTGGCCCAATGGACTATCCTGGTAAACCAATTGCAAATAAATAAATAAATAATAAATAAAAATATGACTAGCTTTGTAGCAGCTGCTAAATTTATGCCTGATGGTCAAGAAACTACAATCTTGCAGCATATTATGATATTATAGAAAAGGTACAACATTTTAAATGGCTGCACTGGAAGCGTTTAAGTTTTCAAGCATACCTTGAACTAGGGATTGTTCCATGAGGTTTAGTTATATTAAAATGCCAACTTATGAAAAATGGCAGGAAATAAATCTTAAACTCAGCTCTGACTACATGAGCGTTATGAATGATTTTTTTCTAGATATTGAAAAAGAGCTGCAAAATGAGATGTTAGCATGGGAAAATGTTATTTTAAACACATTTTGTTATAAATATTATTTGCACTATTATATTGATATTTTAGAATATTTAACAGTCTATGAGAAATGACTTTACCAAATGAAAAAGCATAAGTTAACCAAGGACATAAATGACTTTAGGAAGGGAAATATTTTTTCTTGGCCTAAGAACACTAGGCTGTTGAAGGAAAGCATTGGTAATTCTATTCATGAACTAGATGATATTACTTTACCAGTGTCTGCTTCTACATTGAGAAGTGGTGCATTTAGTCCATTCATAAATTAAAAAGGTTTGAATGTAAATACTGCACATGATGATGGTGTACAAAATGCCTCACTACAAAGGAAGTAATCTGTACATATCACCACTAACTGCAATAATGTTAATACATTTGCAGTGCCATCTACATCTAATAATGCAGTGTCCCATGAGGTGGACTTTTTATCAGGTTTTGACACCCATGAAGTTGAATCTCCCAGAGAGAGTGGAGCTGTGAATAAGAGACTTATTACGGGGAAGAAACACAAATGAAAGAGGAAGATGAAACGTCCATATGAGATCAAATGATCCGCAGACTTGCAGCAGTCGAAAGTGAAGACATGAACAATTTTACTGACAATTTATCTAGCAGCATATTTTCTGCTACTGATATTTCCTTGCTAAGAAGAGGCTTGCAGTTTATGCCAACAGCTAAAGACTCTTGTGGATGCTATTACTGATATTAAGCTGTTTGCAAGGAATGTAAATTTTAAATTAATGTTTCAGAATTCTGTTACTACTAAACAGGTATGCAAATGTTCAATCACTTTTGTTCCTATTAGCTGTTCTGTAATTATAGCATTCTGTAATGCTAGTGAGAAGCAGATGTATGAGCTTTTTAATAATTTGAAGTTATAATTTGTCAATAGAAGAATTTGATTATTTGAAGTGACTGCAAAGTAATACTAGTATCGTGATTAAACAGGCAGACAAATGGGGTTCCATAGTTATAGTGAAAAATATAATCAGTCTATATGCAGTTTTAAACAATCCAAGTAATTTTCATTTATTAAATAGGAGTAATGTAAATAACATTATATGTAGGGTTAATGATGTCATTTATGAGCTTCAGGTACAAAATAATATTACATATGAACTGTTCAACTTATATGTTGCCAATCCCATGTTTCCCATTCTATATGGGTTACCTAAAATACATAAACATCGCTTGCACCCCTGATATAACCCATCATGTCTGGGAGGGGATGGGTAACTGAGCACATTTCCATTTTCTTGGAAAACCAATTAAAACCATTGTAAAAAAATCCTTGAAGTTATATTTGTGATACTAATGACTTTTTAAACAACTTTATCAGTGGTATTCTGTGAATGAGACTACCTAGTTTATTTTTGTGACAATGGATGTCAACTCATTGTTTACTGTCATCATTAATGAATGTGGCGTACAGGCTGTGAGGGAATATTTATGTTAGAGCACAGCATTCACAAATGGGAAAATGGAAATTATTTGTGCTTTCTTTCGAAGTTCTAATAACAAGTAATGTTTTCCTGTTTGGAGAGCAGCTGTACCATCAAGTATCGGGTGTTACTATGGGTAGACCAATAGCAAATACTTATACTAACATAGCTCTATATGAATGGGAGAGTATGCATTTATTTGGCTCAACAAACAACTATACTGATAAAATTCAATTTTATAAATGCTTTATTGACAATTTTTTTTAGTTTGGAAGGGTGATAAAATTGAACTAGAAAAATATATTCGATTCTTTCAAACTACTACAAATATTCTGAAATTTAAGTTGAAATATTCTAGAACAGAGATTTGTTTTTTGGTTCTGTGTGTGTGTGTGTGTGTGTGTGTGTGTGTGTGTGTGTGTGTGTGTGTGTGTGTGTGTGTTTCTAGCACTTAAAAATACTGATGGGCTGATATCAACAAATATCTATAGGAAGAAAGTTCAGGCTGACAAATTTCTCCATAGTTACAGTATGCACCCTGGTTATGCTTTTAAAGGGAATAGTTAAAAGCCAATATATGAGAGTGAGTAGACTGACTACAGATGCAACATTACGTAACCAGCAGTTGGATATATTAAGACAAAAATTGCAGATGAGAGACTATGATGAAGGTCATTTGAATGAAGCATCTAACTATGTAACTAATGAAATAGATGGTAAAACCAAACCATATTTTTGTCAGAACTTTTACAGTCTAACCAAAGCCATAAGAACAACACCACGTCTAGGTAAATCATGAAATATAGTGTTAATACTGTTCGACATGTGCATTTATTTTGCCCACTACTAGTAAGATAAGTATTAATAACACATATATAAAGATAGGGGGTAAATTTAACTGTCACTCTTCTAATGTTGTTTATCTTGCTAAATGCCAGTTGTGTACGGCATTTTATGTGGGGAAGATGTGCAGAAAATTTAGGGAAAGAATTAAGGAGCACGTTTTAGACATTCAACATAAAAGATCTACTAATGCTCTAGCTCGACATATTATAGTACACAAAGATCATAAATTTTCTTTTTGTATTATAGAGCAGTTAGTTAAGGATCAACAAGGTAGGCTGACTGATTTTCACCTTGATGTTTGTGAACTAAAGTGGCAAATAATTCTAAATGCCCATCATTATCCGGGCTTAAATGAATTTATTTCTATTAAACCCTATTTAAGGTTACAAAACATACTAGGATAATTTATAGGATGTATGTTTCTTTTTAAGGATGATACATTTTAATAATACATATACATATATATATATTTTATGTATGTATTTCTAATATTACTGTTTTTATTTTATTATTTTGTACTATTATATTTTGTTGCCTGTATTTTAAACTAGTAACATATACATATATTTTTTAGAATAGGGTTTCAGTTTATACAACATTGTTATAATTAACTGAAGCGCCATTTTTAATTGTTAATGAATTCTTATTGGTTAATTGATGCTGTTATATAGTTTTAGTAGGTTCTGTACACTCTGAAGAAGTCCTTTGGACGAAACCTAGGTCAGTGTTGGAGAACCTTTGTACTGGCAGTGTCGGAGTATCCTTGTACTTGCTTAATAAACTTTTTTTGGGTGAGCTTCGTGTCTTCGTGGGAGTTTAATCGTTGGTCTTTGGTTCCTTGGTTAGTTGCTGTTTTTTTGCCATGGAGAACGATGACTCCCCGACCAACATCCAAGTTTTATTACAGCAAATACAGCAGCAACTCCGTGAACATACTACGCAAATTCAAAGTTTATTGGGAAGGCAGAATCCTGTATCAGGTTCGTCCTTTAATAATAGTTTGGGTTTACCGCTTACACAAGCTACACCCGTGCCTATAACTTCAGAAAATGTTGCCCCAGTGGAAGGAATTAATAACAGTCTTGGATCCACATCACCACCAGTGTCTACTACATCAGCTAACTCGTATGCGGTCAAAAATCGGAACAGATGGTTGACGAACTGTTTTAATTTCTGTCAAGACAAAAGCACAGTGCATGTGGAGTCAGATACACATGCTCAGTCCTTATCTGACTTATTAAGGGATTTTGAAATTAAATTATTTAAATTAAAAAGGATCCAGCTTGAAAATGGCTATCTTGGTCGGAACATACAGCTGGGTATAGTACCGAAAGGGTTACGGGTTTGGCGATACCCGAACGGATGTGAGTATAATTTAGATATGACCAAGGAACTACATTCTTTATTTGATAGGACTGGGGTGCAAATTATGGAAATTATGGTGAAATACAACAACCTTAGAATTGAGGGTTTGTTGAGTGATTTGGATGTTGTTCACTCAAAGATCACACAAGACCTTTTATTTGACCAGTATTTCACCAGTTACGTCAATATTGTAAAAGACATTGATAAGAGTTGTGACATTTTGTACAATAAAAAGTTTGATAAACTACAGCGTGATTTACAACTTTATCGGAAAGGTAAAGTGTATCCTTTTGACGTTAAACATACATTTTCAAATTCGCAGACAAATGGGTCAGCCAATCCGAGTGGAGACTTGGAGGAAGGGGCGGTGTCGGAAACATTAGAAGGTTCTTATAGTGCCGCCATTCGAGAAGCGGACCCTTTGGGAGAGGTTCCGAGAAGGTCAGAGAGAATCAAACAGCAAGGGCCAGTACGTGGGAACAACAACGGTTACCAGTTGGGAGCGAGAGTGAAAACGGATTATCGGATGGGGAATCAAGATCGCAATTGGCAAAAAACAACAAGAAGGTAACTAAAAAGATTTTTTTGTTACATGACTCATCTGTATGCGATGCCAATTGCTTTGTTTGTTCTAGCAGTGAAGTGTTTGTTGACTCTAGGCATACAGTTATGAGCTGTGCCCTTACAGCTTCGAGACTTTGTCACCCAGTTATCGATATCGAATTTATTTCGGCCAAGTGTTCAACGGACATTGACCAGATACGATTGGACATTACGTCTTCTTCACAGAATTTTTATTCAGCGAATATTTTTAACGATCTTTTTTGCACAGATGTGAATTTCACACAGTTTGATACCACACGGGATTTTAGCGTTCCGAGTGGATCAGTACGGACTATAACATCTGTTCTTCCTAATCTGATTGATGTTAATTGTGGTTGTTCTTACACTGACTCTAGTGAGATTTTAATTGATACTTGTGACGTTCAGTTAGAAAGTAATGTAGATTTGTTTAAAGGGGATATTTCATCTATAAATGTTGATTGTTCAGGTAGCAATTTTCAGAGATTACCTTCTGATAAAGTTGATAATAGTAATCTTAATATAGAACCATCATTTTTATTAGATGACAATCTATTGTTGCAAATGAGTACTCATCCCTTGGTTAATGTGACCAACGGAATGACATCTGAATTTTTTACACATGGTAGTGTTTGTAGGGATGTACATCAAAATTTAGAGTGTGATTTTAACAATTATGATGGTCAAGAATTAGGTTTGTTAAACCAACAATTGTTTGTAACACAACCTGTTTTATCTGAGGGAAATATATTAACATCTATTGACGATGGGGTTGTTAATGGTAATTTGGCACGGGCGGAAGTTGTAGACACTCATACATTGACTCCCTTGTCTAAAACAACAATTGTATATAATAGTACACGAGATTTTAAATTATATAATTATTCTAGTTTAGTTTTTGATATACAGCATGCTGAAATTTTATCTAAGGGTTTTAATTTTGTACCTCGTAGGAATGGTAATATAGTAGAAACGCTTATTGATCTCAAGTTATTTACGCGAAAAATGAATTTGTTGGCCTATTTTGGGTTTAAAAATAATAGTGAGCCTACCTTATGTGCAACCAATTTACACAAGCCGAGTTATTTTAATCCACCCTATAACAACATTGTGCATCTTTTTGAAAATTTGTGTGAACAGGATATTAGGGAATATTATAGATTTAGTCATAAAGTATATTCAGGTAACTTAATCCAAGAAAATATTGACAGTATTAATTATATTTGTTCCAATAAAAACATACGGGTGATGAAGCCCGATAAGGGCAATGGAGCCGTTATTACGGACAAATTAGATTATGACAACGAAATGTTAACTATGCTTATGGACGAAAATTACACAGAGGTGAGTCTTAATGAGATCCATATAGCATATCAAAATATTGATTTAGTTCTTGAGGATATGTTACTACAAGGGGAAATTAATGAAGATGAATTTCAATTTATGACTAATAAATTTCCGGTTGTGAGTGGGATTTTTGGAATTCCAAAAATCCATAAAGGCCTTAATAATGTTCGATTTAGACCAATCGTTGATGGGAAAAGAAGTAAAGTGGCATTTATTAGCCAGTTCTTGGATTCAAAATTAAAAAATGGGTTAAATAGTTTTCCACATATTACTAAAGATTCTTGGCACTTCTTAGATAAGATCAAAAAGTTGGAGGTTCAGAAAGATGTATTTTTTGTGACCATAGATGTGGTCAATTTATTTAGTGTCATCCCTCATGAAGTAGGTCTTGTTTGGCTGGAAGAACAATTATTTGTTACGGGTGTTTATGATCAAGAACAGATCAACACTTATGTTAGACTCATGGAATTAGTGTTGCGTAATAATTTCTTGTTCTTTGAAGGCCACAATTTCCGCCAAAGTACAGGTGTGGCAATGGGGGCAGCTTGTGCCCCCATTTATGCTAATTATATTATGGCATTCTGGGAGACTAATTTTGTCTTTAATAGTGAATATAGTCCACATATTAAAATATACACTCGCTTTTTGGATGACATATTTATTGTATGGCAGGGCGAAAAGAGTATGTTGGAGGCATTTATTGGATATATTAATCAAACTGTTTGGTTTTTGAAATTCACACACGAAGTCAATGAAGAGAGAATTACTTACCTGGATATATGCTTGACCATCAACAAAGAAAAAAGTCTTATTACATCTAATATTTTTAGGAAGTCTACATTTTCTAACTCATATCTGCATTACGATAGCTGGCACCCGGAGCATCAAAAAAGAGCCATTATAAAAGGTCAATTGGTTAGGGCAGCCCGTATGGTCAGTGAGGAGTTAGATTTTAAGGCAGAAGTTGATTTCATGATCAATCTTTTTAAAAATAGGGGTTACCCCACGTCTTTATGTGACGAAGTTAGAAAAGAAATACAGCTTAAAAGAGATGGTGGATATATCTTACCCATTCTCAAGAGTACGCAAGACTTTTTTAGTGACAATTCTAGGGACAAAAAGAGATATGATATATGTGATGATCATTTTTTGTTCGTGCTTACATTTAATGCCGACACTGATGACATTATTAAGATCATAGAAAAGAATTGGAGATCTTTTGTTAGATTGAAGGAGTTTCAGGGATTTGCTACTCGCAAACCCAAGTTTGTTTTTCGTAAGGATAGGGCATTTAAGCAGATTTGTGAGAGAAGTAGTGTACTAAGGGACAATTTCACAAATAAAATTAAAGGCAACTTTAAGTGTGGCAGATGTTCGACATGTGCATTTATTTTGCCCACTACTAGTAAGATAAGTATTAATAACACATATATAAAGATAGGGGGTAAATTTAACTGTCACTCTTCTAATGTTGTTTATCTTGCTAAATGCCAGTTGTGTACGACATTTTATGTGGGGAAGACGTGCAGTAAATTTAGGGAAAGAATTAAGGAGCACGTTTTAGACATTCAACATAAAAGATCTACTAATGCTCTAGCTCGAAATATTATAGTACACAAAGATCATAAATTTTCTTTTTGTATTATAGAACAGTTAGTTAAGGATCAACAAGGTAGGCTGACTGATTTTCACCTTGATGTTTGTGAACTAAAGTGGCAAATAGTTCTAAATGCCCATCATTATCCGGGCTTAAATGAATTTATTTCTATTAAACCCTATTTAAGGTTACAAAACATACTAGGATAATTTATAGGATGTATGTTTCTTTTTAAGGATGATACATTTTAATACATACATATACATATATATATTTTATGCATGTATTTCTAATATTACTGTTTTTATTTTATTATTTTGTACTATTATATTTTGTTGTCTGTATTTTAAACTAGTAATATATACATTTTTTGCATTTTTTAGTAACAGGGTTTCAGTTCATACAACTATGTTATAATTAACTGAAGCGCCATTTTATATTGTCAATGAATTTTTATTGGTTAATTGATGCTGTTATATAGTTTTAGTAGGTTCTGTACACTCTGAAGAAGTCCTTCTGACGAAACCTAGGTCAGTGTTGGAGAACCTTTGTACTGGCAGTGTCGGAGTATCCTTGTACTTCCTTAATAAACTTTTTTTGGGTGAGCTTCGTGTCTTCGTGGGAGTTTAAACATATATGTATGCACTCCAACTGCAGAAAGGCTTCAAGATCAGACAATTTGTTTGTTAGACTCCTGGCATTGAGCTGAGATGTGATCAGTGCATGAGTTGTTTATAGTAGGTTGGTTGATACATTTGCTGGACTCTGCCTAAAAAAGGCACTATGGAGAGAGCAAAGACTTTAGCCAGTATGTAAATTCCCTGGAATGAGAGGTGCAAGCCTTCCCTATATAAACAAGAGTGACTGTCTAGAATTGCCTCCCATGTTGACACATACTGGCTCCCCCAGAGTGACACCAACTATTCAACCATTTGCTGAAGCCAATCAATCCTTCCCTGTACTTTTGTATCATTTAAGCAGAAGGAGGTATTCTGCTCTGGACCAGGGTCTTACTTGCATTTTTGACATGCATGAATAGCTTTCTCATATGTCTCTATATATCTGAAAGTGCTCACGTGGACCACTACCATGTCATATTCATACTTGTTTGGCTTTAGGGTCTTTAGGGCTCTTTATATGTCAAAGACCCTGACTTCTAAAATGTAACTCTCTGTCAATCTCTCTCTAAGAGCTGAGTCTATGTGTCTGACAGTGGAGTCACTAGTGCACTTTTGTTAGAAGGGTGTCTAAGTGTACTAGTTTTCCAGTGGTTAATTACCTGGTGACACTTTACTGTACTAATAGGTCTTAACAGTGTTTATTTTATGCTAAGCCTGATATTTACTAGATCTTAGAGACTTAGGTAGGGACTTTTTAACAGCATTAGTGTATAACAGTTTACTGTGATTTTGTGCGGAATGCAGTAGTGATGGTGGAAGTGTGCTACTCACACATTATGCTTATTTGTGATAGAAGGAGGCCTTCAATTTAGCTAGGTTGATAGCAACCTGACATTTGACCACCACATTGCCTCCATTGTACAGAAAGCTTTTTACATGGCCCACCTCATAAATAAGGGTATTTCATCTAGGAACATGGAGGGCATAACATTCCTGTATTCCTCCCTTATCAGACCCATTATCGAGTACAATGCCCCCTTTGGCATGTACCTTGCCAAGCACATGCAGCAGCTGGAGAGACCACAGAGGTTCCTGACCAGGAAATTCCAGGGTCTCAAACACCTATCCTATACAGATAGGCTAAAATCCCTGTCCCTCTACTCAGTCTCATACAGACTGCTCAGAGGTGACCTGTATCTGGCATACAAGGCCATCTCAGACCCAGCCTTGATGGAGGTGCTGCATATCCATAAGTCAAACTCCACTTGTGCAACCCATGCGCAAGGCCTTAACCTGGTCTGTGACATTAATAGAACTTGTTGGTGGGATAGATTTGTGTCCCAAAGACTCCACTATCTGTGGAATACACTCACTCTCCATGTCAAGCAGAGTACCTCTCTAGCCCTCTTTAAGAGGAACCTGGATGACTGGATGGGAAACAGAAAATACACCCCTGGCATCCCACCTGTATCCCTGCTGGACAGGGGAAACAGGTGCTGATTTTGAGGGAACATGGGCCAAATTTTTGGCTAGGCTTATAAGGGTCTCCAGGCCAATAGCCTAGTATCATCCTATGAACTATGAACCTACGAACCTAAGTACTTGCATCTCCCACATATTTATAGTAATGAGCTAAGCATGCTAAGCAACATTGATTGTCAGTAAGTATCATACAATTGTGGCAATGCTGGCAACTGAGTGTGAATGAACTGTATGATCTTCCATTTTAATCCAAGAATGCAACGTTCAATTAATAGGTGGCTCATATTTAAGGGAATATGGTTAAGAATTTATTTAAAAATGTCTTGTATAAATAGTGTAAGAAAGGAAAAAGTGATAAAAGTAAAATGAATAAGAATATATGCCAAACATTTTTATTTAATTTGGTTATATTTTCTAAGTAGTTGCTTTGGTGGTCAGATAAGTATACAACTTGAAACTATATGATGTCAGATAGAACCGAGAAAATGAAATAACCAACAAAAGGCAAGAGTATTTGTCTGATTACAGCAAGTCATAAAGTATTCATGAATAAAAGGAGAACAGTTAGAAGAATTGCCTTGTTCTGAAAAGCATAAAGCCAGGCACTTCTGGACTGTGCAATAATTTTGCATCCCTTACTAATCTGGGCCTGGCAGCTATGTTACTTTATGCACTTTTTTGTTTAACTTAAAGGCTCTTCTGCTCATTTCTGCAGTTAGAACATCAGATGTAATGCATGAAAAACATAAAGTCCATTTTTTTGCTGTTAATCCTCTAAAATACTGGCGTGAATTGATTGCCATAATACTGAAAATCAGTTTAAACTAAAAACATAACAGTTAGAATTAACCATTTGCACTGAAGATGGCTAAATAAATGGTTGTGTTAATCTTTCTGGGATTCTGATTTTGTTAATCTTGTTGGATGTTTACAGCATTTTAAAACAAATTCTGCCAAATCTTAGTTACCTTAGAGTACTTAATAAGACCAAACACGTGACAGTCCTGTATTTGAACAGAGTAAGCTTATTTGTAACTTTTTACATTCCACTTAAGGTCTAATACTCATTTCTGGCTGCTACATATCTAAATTCCCCTTCTAACCTATTCATTACTTTGAAGTAGCCCACGGCAAATGTTTCCATAGCAGGATTACTTGAGGAAGCCTGTCTACACAACTAGCACTAATCAGATAAACTTGCGTGAAGTTATTTGGAAAATAAATGAAGAAAATGCCTGTCATTTGAGGATTCCTAGACAAAGGCTGGGAATGCTGCCATGCAGACATATTTGTTGGCACTGTCTTGCAAAGGTCTTATGAAAGTCATATGCAGATAAAAAGCTGCAAGCATCTGTTATGTAATGCACTTACATGAGTGTAAAATTAATGGAAACAGGCAGATATCTAGTGCTAAGAAATGTGCTTTGTAATTTCCAGTACCAAAACTGCTTTTGATAAAAAAAAGGCTTTCACATCTGTTATCTTTCAATGATATTCCTAATCATAATATGCGAGCACTGGTGAGGGTACAAAATAAATAATCATAACAAATATTTATAAATGTGCCTCACATCTGAAATGTTATTTATATGAGTGATTTTCAGAAAGCATACATAATGCACCCATTTGAAAAGGATGCCACATAAGAATGAGCTTTTTACTTTTTTTTGTAAGCACACAGGGTGCTGCTAACTTTCACATACCTGTTTTTTATCACCATCCAGGACCTTGCAATACCAGAAATATAGTAAAATCAATACAAGATGTTAATTGTACAGAGAGTCTACTGTTCTATAAACAAATATGTAATGTGTAGAGTGTAGAAAGAGATCAGACAAAAGGAACAAGTAATTAATGCCATAACAAGGAACAAAGTTCCATGGATGATGGCTGTATGTAACAGAACAGGCAGAGCGACTCACCGCATATAAAAGAACCCAGCATACAGAGACAAAACCAATACAAGGCATACTGTACAGCAATACCTCAGAACTTAAGCAGATGGTAATTACATTAAAACCAAGCAAGTAAATGCTGATGTTAAAGCTAAAGTGGATAAAAAGGGGAAGGCACTGCTAAGGTCATGTTTGTGCTGAAAGAGATAGTACTGAATGAAAAAAGGGACTGATGAATGTTGAGAGGAAGAAAAGCTTGAAAATGATCAGGTGTACTGAAGTACACATGAGCAGACTACAGGCAATGTGTATAATGTGAGAGTAGAAAGTTTTAATGAAAGCAATAATTACAGATTCTACAGGAGAGTGCATTTAAAATATTTAAAGAAATAGAATGCCACAAAGGAAGTACAAGGAACTGACTCAGGTGATACACAAGGTCTCTTAAGAGGGAAACTTCATCTTTCACACTAATTACCACATTGATGGGAGCCCACTGAACACTGAAGGTGTTATAAGAGATCTGGGGACACAGGTTGACAGCAACCTTTCCTTTGACCACCAGATTGCCACTATAGTCAGAAAGTCCTTCTATGTGGCACATCTCATTGCTAAGGGTTTTACATCCAGGAATAAAGTTGTCATTGTCTCTCTCTTCTCTTCTCTTCCCTCATTAGACCAATCATCAGGTATAATGCCCCATTTGGCATGTACCTCACTAGACACCTGCAACAGCTGGAGAGGCCACAGAAGTACCTCACAAAGAGGATCCTTGGCATTAAACACATGTCCTACATGGACAGACTCAAAAGACTCCAGATATTCTCTGTCTCATATTGCCTACTAAGAGATGATCTCTGCTTGACCTGCAAAGCCATGCTTAGCCCAGCTCTATTAGAAATGCTACTTCTAAAGAAATCCCAATCCCTCCACACCACACGCTCCAGAGACCTCAACCTCATTACCACAATCAACAGAACATGGTGGAGGGACAGGTTTTTTACCCAGAGACTAACCATGCTCTGAAATAGACTTCACATACATGTCAAGCAGAGCACCTTGCTATCCATCTTCAAGAGAAATCTTGACGAATGGATGAGGAATAGAAAGTTCACCCCGGGATCACTCCAGTAACTCTACTTGATAGAGACACTGGGAACTGACGTCGGGTGGCATAATGCAAGGGCACTTCTATGGTCTAGGCTTGTAAAGGCTCCAAGGGCCATTAGCCTAGTACACACCTATGAACCTATGAACAGGAAGTTTGTTTTAGGTACAAGGGTCTCAGTAGCACTCCACACAATAGTTCACTTTTTAGCATTCCTACTCCACACTGCATGATTCTTCTCCAGTTTATTTTCCAGTCGTTTCTCCTTGTAACTATGTGGGGTTATGCTGACTTCCTCCAACATCCCAAAGATATATAGACAGGAGAACTGGCCATAGGCATATTTGCAGTATTACTGTGTACGTCTGCTATGGTAGTCTATCATTCCTTCAAGGACTGGTTTCTGCTTCACATCACACGCTGTTTGCTATAACAGGCTACAGTTTCCCAGTGACAATGAAATGGGTGACATGCCTACTGATTATGAATGATGATAAGTCAGTTTAGCACATGAAGCAGGGTGCATATGTGTTCTATGTTGTCAGTCTCAGAGACAAGAGGGAAGTAGTGCTCAACCTGAGAAAAATGACCCAAGACAGGGGAAGAAGCAGACCCTATTTCTAACACAGGGAAGGAAAGGGCAACTGTAAACTGTTTCCTGCTTTTTAATTCATGCCTGAAATGTATACATTTCTTTAAGGTCTGTCCTGCTTGTGCACACATTTTAGGAATGTGCCATTTCTGTAAGCTGAATTCTATTTGAATATATATCAGAAGAACACACTCTTTCTGTAATCTTTATCCTATCTGAGTACACATCTCAGAAATGTACAATTTCTGCAAGTTGTTCCCCATTTGAAAATGCAGGATGTGGGTATACCCATTGCTTTGAGGTACATCTGGCATTTGTATGCAACCTAGGAATGCATTCACATTTGGAAGTTGTGTCCTTTTAGTATAAGCAGGTAATTGATGCATCTACTTTTGGAAATATCTGGGTAAACAAATCAAGGATCAGTCTGTTGTTGTCAGGTGTGTCTCGCTATTGCATTCAGACTGGTAACATGCAGATCATTTTATGGTGTGCCTCACTGATACATGCAAATCAGGGATGCACCCCCCCCCCTCGCTGTACACTACATACTACAGGTACCCAGGGATGTACCCATTGTTGCAAGGTGTGCTCACTGGTGCATGAAGGTCAGTGATATACCCCTGTGTGCCCTACTGATGCAATGCAAATTAAGGATAAACACACTGCTGTATGATGCTTTCTACTAGTCCATGCAGCTAGAGCATGCACTTCTTTCTATAAAGTTTATCTCTTTGGTGCATGCAAATCAGGTATGTGCCCAGTGCTGTAAGGTGTGTCTCACTGACAAAATCAGTTCAGTGGTAGACTCACTGCTGCAAAGTGTGTTCCACTGGTGCATGCAGATCAGTGATGTACTCACCAGTGGTGTGCTACACTGGCACATGGAGCTCATGGATGTACCCTTTGTTATAGGTTGTATAACACTGGTACATACAATTCTCAGATGCATCTACAGCTTCAAAGGGTTTCCCACTGGTGCGTGCAGCTCGAGATACACTCATTGCTGTATGGTGCATGTAAATGCCAGAATGCAATCATTGCTGTAAGGTGCATGCAATTCAGGAGTGTATCCAGAGCTGTAAAATGCATTGCTTTGGTGCAGGCAGTTCAGGGATGCAACCTTTCCTGTAAGGGGTATCCAATTAGTGCATTAGGAATGTAAAGTGTATCTTTTTTTTTAGCATGCAAATCAAGGATGCACCCCATTATGGTGTGTCCATTGCTGCATGCAGGTCATGGATGCACCCATTTCTACAAAGTGTGCCTTTTGGTGCATGCAGCTGCTTGGCTTTGTACTCACTGCTATAAATTATGCATCTCTGTTATGTGTAGGTAAAAGTTGCATTTATTGCTTTAAGGTGTGTCCCACTGATGCATGAAGCCTCCAATGTTGTAAGCTCTGTCCTTTCAGAGCATGCAGCTCAGGTTTCTACCCATAGCTGTAAAGTATATACCATGGTTGCATGTATGGAAGGGTTATATCGTTTATTGTTATAAGTGCTGTGCTGGTGGACATAGCTCAGGAATGCATTAGTTGATATAAGGCATACCCATTGTTCAAAAGTGTGCCCCATTTCTGCATGTAGCTCAGGAATGCACTCATTGTTGTGAAGTATGTCTCATTGGTGCTGTAGATCAGGGATGCAACCATTTTTGTCATATGTGTCTTACTGGTGTATAAAGCTGTGGCATGCATCCACATTTGCAAGATGTGCCCCATATACGTATATAGATCACAGATGTCCTGCAGAGGAAACATAAGTTATATTTGAGTCTATAAAAAATTATGCCTTGACAGCATGATTTCAGACATAAGCACATCCCAAACAGAGCATCATTAGGGAATTCCAGCATACCGCTCAACCTCAGAGTAAGAAATCTGGACAAAGCCAAATATAATGGGGAAATAAAAGCACGAAAATAGGAACAGATTTAAAAAATTGTTCTTATAAACTTAGGTATTAGAATAACAGTTTTTGCATTAGTATACATCTTGAGAAGGATATCATCTCTGAATCTCAAATGTTTCCCATTATTCAGGAATTTCAATCCTCAATTATTTCCCAGAAAAACACAAATTTTATGAGGAACAGACTCAAAATATGAGGCAAATATCTGGACATTCTGAAAAAATCTGGACAGTTGAGAGGTATGAATTCCAGTCGTACATTTATTGTGTGAGGCAATGTTATACAAGGCCAAAGTTTCAGTAACTGAATATAATTATTGCATGAAAGTGATATGTATTTAGTTTGCTCTGAAGATGTTACCTGCAGTGGTACTGTCTATGAACATAGTATACAACACAGAACAGTACCAGCACTATGTGAACATTATGCTGATTGCGGCAACACCTCAGAAATATGATGAGAATAGCATTCCCGTGTCTGTGTTTCCCAACATTATTGTTTTTGGTCAGAGTTTGTTGCACCCTTACCACGTTGTATAGTAATGCATCTCACTGTACTGTTATGTGAGTGCAGGGTATTATTATGAGATATTTCATTTTTATTTAAGCTTTTCTGCTGTAAATATGTTTTGCACAACTGAAAAACTTAGTTGACAGAAGAAAATGTAAAAATAAACGCTAAATGAGAATGGATATACGAAGAACAAAAGTAGAAAAACACTCCGCACTTCCATTATGCCCCAAACATAGGCAAGATAATTATGCTTTTCTCACAGAGTTTAGCCTGGAGTCATAGAGGTACTAGGTGGAGTAAAATGTTAGTTTTTATATTTGAGCTTTCAGCATTTGGTATTAACCCACTTCTGCTTCTTTTTTTAAGATTGATGAGTTAAATGTGACATACAGTAAGGGTTCAAAATAAGAGATAACTTGTGGGAATGCATTTGCATGGTGCAACATAATATCTAACAGATTTGAGAAATGGAGAAGTGATGGGAGGGTGACCCTTCTATGTTTGGGTAAGAACTCACACAGCTTATCCTGTGTCTATGCCACAATTGTTTGGAGACACTCTGGGCAGTGTCAGCTTTGTATACATTTAAAAGCATCAGAAAAACTTATGACAGTGCCATGACACAGAGAGAGAATGCCCATGACTATCACCTCGGCAACACATGTTTGATTGGCTGATCCTTACTCTGAGGCACTAGCAGGGCAGAATGGGCATGCCCATCTCAGGCGAAGGGCATTTGCTAAAGTTATTCCCTAAGGGGAGATGTGGTCCATAGAGGGCACTTGGACTTAATAGACAAACCTAGGGGAGGAGAAGCAAAAATGAGGGAAATATCCCCCCTCCCCAACAGAAGCAGTCACCAACACAACCTCCCAGGATGCTTAAGATCCATGTTGGCCAAGATGTGCATCGGAGAAAGTCTGGGGATAGAAGGAGGTGTTGGAAGACCTGGAGATGGATGAGGGAACTAGGACAGCTGGAAAGTATAAAGCAGAAAGAGGAGAGTGAGCAAAAAAATTAGAGAAACTTCTAGATACTTTAAAGCTGAATTTAACACACACACTGCTAACATGAAGATGGGTACTGTAATGACTGTACTGGATGAAAAAAAATTACATAACCCAATCACTATAGATTAACAGAATTGTTCTATAGTGCCCCCAGATACAAGATGCTATTTAATACACCATGAAAGCATACATGAAAGTGAAACTGGTTAAAGTTAGCAACAATGGATGGCAATACTGGTTACAAAATCCTTTTTTGAGTCACCAAGCACAGCAGCTAATTCTGTAGTTCTGATTGCCTGATAGAATTTAGTTAGAACTTCTGACCAACAATTAGAAACGAAGACAGTTCAGCATGTAATGTACCGCTGAAAGCTAAGGTGTTCCTACCAAAGTGGTTTGGCTTGTCTGCAGAATAACAATGTACTAACTTTGCCAAGTCTGGGTTATTATAACAGCTGCCCTGAGGATTTGTTTTTATTGATTTAGAGACTAAGAAATAGATTGTTCAAAGTGCATAATGCAAGCATAGTTCCTGTGTTTGAATACAGCTTTCATCAGGATAAACATGCCAAAAAGTCTGCATGCTTTTTATTCCCAAGAGCTTTGAAGTCTGCAGAGCAATCCCTGTAGTTTACCACAGAAAAATGACACATGATATTGTTCTAACACAGGCATTATTTTTCTTTCTTTGAAACTGCAGCATCTTGTTTCACACTTCAGCACACTAGTAATTTACTTGCACTATTAACTCTTTTTGAAATAAGACCTGTTTTATGTAACAGCTATTAACATTTTATCAAAATGAACACACTGAAGGTTGGAGAACCATTTATCCTTGCAATCAATTCACAAGGAAGTGGATGTAAATATTCAAGTTTAAATTTGCAGCAGTCAGATAACACACCATAAAATAATCAACACGTTATCCAACATTTATATTATATTTATCTGTACTCTTCCTGAATTCAATCAAAATTTGTTTTCAAGTCTGTTTTGCTGAAATGACCAGCAATTTCACCCATTTCTCACAGCATTCTAAAACTCCTAAGTATCTGCATGAAACAACCTGATTGCAAAAGACTTGCTCTCAGTGTAAATGAGAGCAGGTCTTTTAGAATCTGATCTCCAGTGTAAACCTATTTATAGCTAGGCGTTACACTGGGAGCATTTTTTTGGAATCAGGACAGACTTAAGCTGAGAGCAACTCTTTAGGAATCCAGTCCATGCTATATTCCTTGTGCTGGTTGCTTTTTCTGACTGTCAGTTTAAAGTGTCTTGTTTAAGTATGAAAATAAGGAAATGTTCCTGCTTTGAGGAATTTGATAAAAGCCACTGAATTTAATTACTTCAGCAACCCATAAAATGCTTGCCTTATGATCCCTGAGAACCATTTGTGGATGTGGTTTCAAAATATTTGACTTCTCTAGTTCAAATTAATGTTAGATCCACTGTTTTCATACTCTGGCTTGCAAAATCCAGATATATGTTAAATGAAGAAAATATAGTTAACATTTCTGAAGCAAACACATATTGCTCTATATCTCAGACTGAAATGACATTCTTCAAATTGTCTGTAAATGCAGAGATAGTTTTCAAGACAATGAGCAAGTGTTTTCTGCAACAGACTGCTGCCCTGTCTGGAATGAGTAGCAATGTCTTGCACTCTCTGCCAGGATAGATGCTAGTGCCTTCACAACTTTCTAAAGGATAAAGCATGTTATTTTAAAATGGATGCATATATCCCAGATAGTAGCGTGGTAGGGACTTCACTGCCTGCAACAGCAAATGCCTGACACATTTGAGATGGACTAGCTTGACAGTATAGAATATGAAAGAGAAACTGGCCATCCTTTAGATACTATTACCCTACTGGTAGACAAAGATTGATCTGTCAAGCCTCTGATGATCAGAGTTCTTCCACTGGAGCTCACTGTTGCTGAGTTCTGCTGACAGGGATACCCTTTCCAGGGGGAATTTTCCCTTTCATTGAGTTGGTGCAATGGTTGAATTGGTATATAAAGTGGCTATAAGAAGTGTACACACCCCTGTTAAAATGCCAGGTTTTTGTGATATAAAAAAATGTGAACACAATAAATAATTTCAAAATGTTTCCCACCTTTAATGTGACCTATGACATGTACAATTCAATTGAAAAACAAACAAATCTGTTAGGGGAAAAAATAGAAAAAATAAAAAAAGTATAATAAGCTTGTTGCATAAGTGTGCACACCCTTAAACTAATACTTTGCTGAAGCACCTTTTGCTCTAATTACAGCATTCAGTCTTCTTGGTTACACACCTGCCATCAATTAAAGAGACTGATTAACCCCAAATAAAGTTCAGCTGTCCTAGTAAGATTTTCCTGACATTTACTCAGTTCCCTGCTACAGCAAAAGCCATGGTTTGCATAGAGCTTACAAAGCATCAAAGGGATCTCATTGTTGAAAGGTATCAGTCAGGAGAAGGGTACAAAATAATTTCCACAGCATTGGATATACCATGGAGCACAGTGAAGACAGTCATCAAAAAGTGGAGAAAATATGGGACAGCAGTGACGTTGCAAAGAACTTGATGTCCCTCAAAAAATTGATGAATAAACAAGATGAAAACTGGTCAGGGATGTTGCCAAAGAGACCTACAGCAACACTGAGGGAGCTGCAGGAATTTCTGGCAACTACTGTTTGTGTACTACATGTAACAACAATCTACCATATTCTCCATATGTCTGGCCTATGGGGTGGGGTTGCAAGACGGAAGCCTTTTCTTAAACAGAAAAACATCCATGTGGGAAAATGTGTCTCATGAGACCAAGACTGAACTTTTTGCCCACAATTCCAAAAGATACATTTGGCGCAAAACAACACTTTGCATCACCAGAACAACACCATCCCCACGGTGAAGCATGGTGGTGGCAGTATCATGCTTTGGGGTTGCATTTCTTCAGCTGGAACTGGGGCTTTAGTCAAGGTGGAGGGAATTATGAACAGTTCCAGATATCAGTCACTTTTGGCCCAAAACCTTCAGGCATCTGCTAGGAAGCTGAAGATGAAGAGGAATTTCACCTTTCAACATGACAATGACCCCAAGCATACATCCAAATCAACAAAAGAATGGCTTCACCAGAAGAAAATTAAAGATTTGGAATGGCCCAGCCAGAGCTCAGGCCTAAATGCAATAAAAAAATCTGTGGGGTGACCTGAAGAGGGCTGTGCACAAGAGATGCCCTCACAATCTGACAGATTTGGAGCTCTTTTGCAAGGAAGAGTGGGCAAATATTGTCAAGTCAGGATATGCCATGCTGATTGACTCCTATCCAAAAAGACTGAATGCTGTAATTAAATCAAAAGGTGCTTCTACAAAGTGTTAGTTTAAGGGTGTGCACACTTTTGCAACCAGCTTATTGTATGTTTTTTATTTTTTATATTTTTCCCCTAACAGATTTGTTTGTTTTTCAATTGAATTGTACAGGTTATAGGTCACATTAAAGGCGGGAAAAGTTTTGAAATGATTTATTGTGGTCTCATTTTATTATATCACAAAAACCTGGCATTTTAACAGGGGTATGTAGACTTTTTATATCCACTGTATAAGTTCAGGGATGTGGAGGTCTTGCCTCCCACATCAGGAAATGTAGGTGGGTTTACCTCCTTAAAATAAAATGCTTAAAAAGTGTTTTTTTTTTTTTAACTGTATTTTTCAGCAGATGCAGTTTGAAATTTCCTATCCTTGATGCATTAAATTTCATCAACTCATACAGAGAAACCCTTAGATATACTCAGACAGATTCCTTAATGTTTGCATTTTGTTGATATCAGTGCAAAAGTTGTGGCTAAGCCTGTAATATGCAAACATGCCTCAGTGAACATAGACTGTGTTGACACATAGAGTCGAGCAGCACCGGCGGCACACTGTCGAGCTGTCACAGCCACACTGCAATTTATGAATGGTCTCATAAAGCTTGATGTGCAGAAACAAAGTTATGGAAATTATACTATCCCAATGCCAGTAGCATGAAATTTGAAATTAATACATATCTTTGGCAATCCCTCCCGTAAGGCCAGAGACAACTACGGAGGTCCCCATACAAAGTATAACAATAAAATGCAATGGATCTGTGAAATTTCTAATAAAAATTAATAAAGGAGAAAGGCAATCACAGCCACTTCACCAAAGCTAACAGTAGCTAACAATGGGTGTGGGACATGTGTGGGGAAACACAGGTAACACACACAAGGAAATAGGGAGATAGAAAAGCAGATGCGTGGTATGGGAGAAGGAGAGGGACACACAAGATGTTTGCTGGAATAGGCATATCTGAGGGACAGTCAGAGGGGTATGGGCATTTTTATTGGGGGGAACAGGCTCCATTTTTAGTTTTTTGGAGAATAGAAAGAAAGGAAAAGACAAGGCAAGAGGAAGAGAAGGAGAAAACAGCAAATACACACATATAACAAATATCACAAGACATGACAGACAAAGGTTGGAAATAAGGATCACAGTACACATTGGATATTGAGTCTATTACCCAAGTAGTCTGTCAGCAGTGCAAGAGTAAGCCAAGTAACAGCACAGATGAGCAAATGCAGCCCATGCAATGCTAGAGAATACCAGCAGAGGACCAAATAGAGCCTCCAACTCTGCATGTGAAAAGACAAACAATCAAGCACAGTGCTAAACAACAGTACTGTGGCAAAGTAACAAATGGTTACTACTTACACAAGTAGGTGTACACAACCCTAACAGATGTGTAATGGAATGCATATGTCACAGACATATACCATGTCAGATGCAACACACAGGTGTAGATATATATCTATGACCTTCATCGGCCTAACTGGAAACTATCAGAAAGCAATGTCACTACACATACACACACCAATGACATGTAATAATATACATTCTGAAATCTATAATTAATGCTGCATAACAACTACTAAGTTCTGCACATGAAGTATGACAAATTACACTTGGTAATATGTAACACACAACTAAAACAAGAACAAGGATGCAATGCAAGCAACAGCCAGCAACTTGTGTGCATGTGCCCTGCATCTGTATAATGCCCACAGGGCTGGCACAAGTTAACCTTCTAACAAAACAAATATATGAAAAAAAAAAAAAAATATATATATATATATATATATATATATATATATATATACACTGTCATGCTAATGTACAACAACATGTGGAATAAACACCTGCAGTAATATATATCACTGATTGTATTACCGCACATTAACATGAAGTGAATGACTGCTTACAGTCCCAAAGTACAATGGGGTTTCTGTATTGATTGGAATTTGGAATATGTCCAGAGACATGTACATAAATCAGTGCATATGTATACCATTTGCTGAAATATATGAATATGTGTAAATAAGGAATGCATGCAGAAATGTAACATAGGCCAAAGAAGACATACTTTAATGCTACTATATAAATAAGCAGTACCAAGGTGTATACATGAATGGTACAGGAGTGGTCTATGCATTCTGTAAAGTAAGGCTGCTCGTACAGAGCAGATGCAGTTATATGATACAAGATGGCAACATCATTACAGATATATGCTGTACACAAAGCCAGTATGCCAGTGTGACAGTAAAGGTGTCATACAAATCACAGGGGCAAGGACCTATCCTGCTGTTAAGCAGACATGACACATCAACCAACAAATCATACCCATCCCAATGTGTTATTTATGGAGTATGGTCAAAATGTTGTTTGCAAGTTGCTGTCGATCCTATGCATGTACACAGTGGAACTCCTGCAACAGTAGCAGCATGTTTACTGCAAAATGCATAACTGTGACATACATGGCCACAGTACTTTGGCCATAAAGACAATATGCTGCACTGCATGAATAGGAGTACACACACACACACACACACACACACACACACACACACACACACACACACACACACACACACACACACACACACACACACACACACACATGTAATGAGTGCCACACCTGCCCACATGGAAGAATGTATTTATCAAGTGTAGAAACTCATGGACATGTTGACTGAATGTCTAAATGTGATAATGTGGGTCATGTACCTATTTCAACATAATGCTAAATGTCACATGACATCTGCAGTGTATGTTTGGCCATGTATCAAATAAGCATGCCAGCAAAATGCAATGCATGCACCAGTGTACCTATACAGTCCAGTTGCTTATATGGCAAACATCATGGTGGCAGCAGTACACAAGTGGATCACACGGATAATAATTACAGTCCTGATGGTCCACCATGATGAGGATGAACATCACAAATGATCTCAAGAGCTATTTCCCTGAATCCCATGCTATATCTTAAAAGAAATTCCTCATAATGTCCCTCATCTGTATCCAAAAGACATCAGTCATTACCGTCTAGATCTGGTCCTGAAAATCATCTTGTGGTGGTTCTGGGCACCATCTCCTTCTGGGTGCAGCAGGGATGATGGCACATGCTGGTCCAGGTTGTTCCCCTTTGTCATCATCATCTCCATCATGGTCATCATTGTCATTAGAGGACTTGTGCAGTGCTTTGGCATGCATTCATCTCTGATGTCTAATCCGTGAGTGTCCATGGGTCCCCTGCTCTGTCAAAGAGAATCACAAGACAAGAAAGAAAGTACGTAACATGTATACCTGCAACTACGGAACATACTTGCTGAGCCACAATGCACATGCAGAAGACATTCAGTATGACACATTAAAACAAGGTACGTCCACAGTCAAGTGTAGCACCAGATACAATGTAGGTCACGAATCCAAGCCATAACAATGAAAACCACATGTGTATCTGGAATCATATTCTTGTGAAAAATATAGCTGTCATTAAACACAAACTGATCTGCACATCAAAAATGTAACAGACATTAACTGTTATGCCTGATCTCTGCATATGAGAAGGATATATCACCATACATAGCAGGTTCATTAAAACTACATTCTCAGATGATGTGGCCTAAAAGGATTATGTAAGAGGAGTATAATAAACATAATTGCTGCTAGAGGATGGATATTCATGCACACAACACATTCCCTATGTCCTATTGTCTATACTAATGAATATTTTCAATACAAGTCCATGTCAGAGCCACTATATCCATCACAGAATGTGAGCAGGTTACTCCAAGCCATGCCATGGCATGCATAACACAGCTTATCTGTGGAAATTCTGCCATTACCTGAGCACTTGTTTATCAGCCATCATTATGTATGACAAGCATGCACAAAGCTATCACACTTGCATATCATAAGATATGAAGACAAGCATGCATTGACCCTGTGTCATGCAACACTGGCATCAGTCTACATTACAAAATGACTGCTGCACTCTTAGACCACTGTGAAACTGACAATATAACACAAGTACTATAGCCTGCAGTGGGTAGTGCTTGATATATGCCTCTATGTTGGCCAGCTGACTATCTGAGAGAATATCACTAGTTCCATGTTTCCTGTCTTGTATGTGTATCTTGCACATTTATGTCAGTTTGTGAATATGTGAATTGAATCTCACACAACTGCAACCCAGGTGTTTTTGCAAGTAATGAGTCATGTGGATGGCCACCAATTAACATATTTCTATAATGAACATATAGTGAGATGACAATCCAGACAGAAATACAAGAGCTAAATGTAAATAATCCGAGCAAAGCAACAAGGTCATTGGCTGACACATCAAATCTTTGGAATGCAACACAACACCCTTTAAATAATGGACAATCATGCATATGGTGACAACCTGTGACATGTAAAATTATAGGTTATGTCCTGCAAACTGCACTGTCTGTCTACTAATGTATCAGTGCCCTACATATATTATAAGCAATATGTATGGCCTTGCCAAACAAATCAGTCCAATCCAACAAATGTAAAATGAAAAAAAATGGTTCCAAGTCACCAGTGAGATAAATCTGAAGTTCTTTATTATGAATCCAACAACAGATGAGCGCTTTCGTCTACAATGTGAGACTCTTCAGATAAAACAATACTAGTGCCACTCTTAATATATATAAAATACCATAATTGTCCTAATTATCTAATAATTAAAATTTAAAGCACCACCAACAAATGGTTTCTGGCTCAAAAGTTAATATGTCCAACGAGACAGCCACCAATAATCTTTAAAAGTAATTGATTTAAAATAAAACTTGAATAAATATGTGAAAATATAATACTTTAATATTTGATATAACACTATTGCACTGAAATGTTGTGAACAACAACAAATACAAAAATAATAAATAAATCACACTTTACCTGCTCTCTCTGCTAAAATAGCTTTAATACTAATGTATTCATTCAGGCCTGGGTAAACGTTAGCCTTAAGCCTCAATTGCCATCTAAGTTCCCTGTTAAGTAATATATTCCTCATTTTATTAGCCGTGTGAACTAATTGTCAGAATATCTAGATAATGGGTTTAAAAGGCATATATCCAACATATGGACCACAGTTATATCTCTGATTTCCTTAGGAATGTACAGGTATACTTTGGATTATAACACTTACAGTAGGCATCCACTGGCTGTTTCCACACCTCAGTGACCCTCTGGTGAAGATCCTCAGCATCCCTCCAATGCAGATCACCACAGTGGTGTTGTCAAACCTGCACTCCAGTCTGGTAGATTCCCATACAATGTCGATGAACTCTCGCAATCGGGTTCCAGATGTTGATCATTGTGAAGTTCCATGGTCTGGCTCTCATATGATGAACCATCCCAGCAAAGACTGTCATCATCTAGGTGGTTTCCTCCTTAGTCCATTTGGGTACCCAAAGCCTCCTGAAAGTAGCCATTCTGGTGATAATGTTGAGAATGTGAATATAGCAAAATTCAATAAATAGATCTCTGAGTTCCAGATCAGTTCACAGGTAACAATGGCCTGATCTGTAAATGTATCAAAATCACAATTTAAAAGTGACATCAGATCATTGGAAGGTAACTGGCATGTGCTACATATGGTCCTGTTTAATGACACCTATTGGGTGTTTGTGTAGAGTACCTTCCCGCTGCACTGATCTGTTGGTTAATGCATCAGATTTTGAGAACTAATGCAGATGTGTGCAAATGGGATACCAAAACCTTGAATTTTAATGAACATCATTAATCATGTTTGGCACAAATGAGACTTATAAACTATGTGCACATAGCTGGTCTTAACTCTCAATTATACCTGACTCATGGGTAGCTGCAAAGGTAATGCTGCACCTGCTAACTTTGCTGTGGTGGGATATGTTTCTTTCCTTATAGACCTATGTTATTATTACTCCTTAGAAATGTTTGATTAAATATATGCATTTAGGGAAAATTGTATACAATGCAAAAATTGTATGTGACTTTCTGGAGGGGTGTAGAATTGATCTGTATGCATACAGGTGGATACATCTACATCACTAACAACCAGTACTTTCCCATATACACTTGTAAAGAGAAATGTGAACAGCACCAGTGAACTGTAGATCAGGATGCATACTAACAAAATATCCGTATGTATTGCTGGTGACTCTTTTGACTCTGTACAGTCTGTGGAACAGGTATGGAAACCTATGGATTCTGGCATCATCTGTATATTGTTATGTAGTATACATTTGTAGTTATGTTGTGGATATTTATTCATTGATGCTTATTAAAACAAGCACTAGAAATATTGCCTCAGCAAAACTATATCCGTGTTTATGTCTGTTTACCATGTACTGTCTGTGGTATGCTTACAGATATGGAGGCTTTCTGGCATTTTCGTAAGTTGTTCAATTGATAATGTACAGATACTTTCTGCTAACAATAATAGTTATCACTGATTTTCAAGTCATACAGACAAAATAGCGACAGCATTTACTGCTCACTATTGATTGTGCTTCTGATGCCCCTGCACTGGCCCAGTAATCAAGGAGCCTCAATTCTCACCACTAGCACTAGTGAGGGACATTTCAGAGGATGACAAGTACACACACAGTAAAGTACAGTCAGTCTGGGACTGGTTTCTCCCTCTTTCTCCAGATCCCCAGTAAGACTCCCCACTGGCACAGCTATAGGGTAGAGATCTCAGCTGAGTGGCCAAGCCAAACCCTCCAGCATCCTCTCTGTCCAATCAGTGCTTTGTGACCCTGCTCAAGTAGCTGACACACACACACACACACACACACACACACACACACACACACACACACACACACACACACACACACACACACACACACTTTGAGATTTGATTTATAAACAAACACAAACACACCTGGGAAAGGCTGGCACAGGTTTACTAGTTATGCCCCCTTCTCCCCAGACTATAAGGTAGTATCAGCTGCCACCAGCCACTACTTATCAACTGCTTTTAAGGCCCATACCAAAGGGTGCCCAATCTTACTGTTTAATGTTACTATTATCCAAATGGTAAGTGTGACCAAGACTTTTGAGGCTATTTAGGACTGGCCTTTTCAGTGTCACCAAATACATGTGCAAGTACTGTAAGACCTTAAATATCTCTAAACAAACCAGCCACAATTAAAAGGTTTAAATCTATTTAATAATAAAAGAACAAGACAATACTCAAACAGCACAGTAACTACAGAATCACAGGAAATATTTAAAACAATATTGCAGTACAGTCTCAAATAAATACAGAAAACATTGAAACAAATTTTTACTATATTCCTATCTATATCTAAGATATATCACTGTACCCTAGTTACTTACTATTAGCAAGGTAAATGCAGAAGTGTTGAATGGATGTTTCTAGGTCCAAGACAAGATACAAAATCCCAAGACTTTTTCTCTGAGAGAGTTCTTAAATTAATATTCAATATTACTGCTGGGTTAGCTCAGATGACTTCACTCTTTGTCACCTGACTTCAGTTCCCAGGCTAACCACATATTAACATCTCTGTGTTAAAAATACTTATCTCTCAGATGTGCAGCTGCTAGGAAGTCACAGATCAATAAAAATACTTTACATTTTAAACCTAGTAATTATTTCTGTTTCAAGACAATAGAAAGAAACTTCTAGCTCTAGACATCCTGTCTCCTTTAGTGAAACTGAGAGATAAACACGATTGTAAAACATTTTCAACTTATTTTCTTAGAGTTTTGCAAGTTAACTCTGTATATTCCAGCTTCTACTATTAAAGCATACATTTGCACAGATATATAGTTTATGTACATTTCTGTTCTTTTCTAGTAGGGTACACTGTGGTCACATCCTGGAAGCTCAGTACTATACAATCCCTGTTCAACACACACTTCTGCACCAGTAGTTTAATATACACATAACATATAGTTCTCTGACATTTGTAAGACAAGCATATGAATCATATTTATATTCACAGATGACATATGATTATTTACAAAATTCCAGATAGCTGGGTTGGCAGTGTCACATTTCTATATAAATCATATTGATATTTTCAAGTGGCATATAATTATTTACAAAATTCCAGATAGCTGGACTGGCAGTATTTCCTTGGTGTCACAGTGCTGATATAAACTATTTGTTTATAATTGTTCAGTTTAATATGACTGTTTTTTTCCACAGATTGCCTGTTTAGACTTGAGTTGCATAACATCTATTGACAATACAAGATAAGTCTGACAGTCATTCAACATTATTGTTTTATGTATATGCTAATGTGGACTGCATGTAGACTGCATGGATTGTGAGGCACAATGATGAAGGTTGGACTACCACTGCTGTAATATCCACTGTAGTGGGTTCAGATCCCACAGGTATTGTAAGTTATGTTGTTATTCCAAGCCTTATATATTCAGACATTGTTTTCTTATCACAGATGTTGTTTTGTATGTCACAGTACTATAGGGGACAGAGACTATTTCACAGAATTTTGCAGTGCACAGGAATATAGAGAGGGTAAATTGACATAAGCTGTCAACATGATCATCTTCATATGTGGGACCTCACATTAACCTAACCATGTGCATATAACTGTTGTCCAGATTTCAAACAGATCTAGACAAGTTTTTTCCATGGGAAAATTATGTAATAATAGATGCTCTTTAACAGGATGGACAGAAACTCATTGGATAGGCAGGAAATACAGTTTGGAGAAATGAAGTGTGGACCTACCCCACCTACATGACTAATGCTGTGGAAGGTGACAATAGATCCTGGGAGACCTGTCATTGACAGTGCAATGACACAATCTTTCATGTAGCCAGCAGGATAAGCTGGTACAAGAGGTTGAGAGATGCCACTGGTGTTTGTCCAGCATTGACTTCCCAAGATGAGCTTACACAGTTTCTTGCATCCCTGCATATGACAAGTGGGGAGTGCTGCATACCCTGGGGTGGGATAGATGCAGTGTTCCAGGCTGCACATGTGTGTGTGACTTGCATAACATTGTTGCATACAGAGTACCTAAATACAACCCCTTGATTAACAGTGTACATCCCTTATTGATATGAAGAAATAAAATAAAATTGCTTTATTAGTAGCCTTGGCTGAACTGCGTTAAACTGTATAAAGATCCGTAGTAGCATACTATAAGATCCAGACAGCTGTAGCACAGTTTGAATGGAAGACTATTTATGACAGCATAAGAAATATCAACCACCTGATAACATGTGCTAAGTCAATATGCACAGTCTCTGCAGAGGTACAAGTCATCTTAATAATTCTACATTAAAGAAAACTGTACTAATGCAGAAGATGATGCTGACAAACAACTTTGCATTTCAATGCTTCACCTACCAATGTAGTGCCTGCTGCCCTTGAAGAATAAATTACCAATGATGCATTAAAAATGGTGTAGTGGTAATATTGCTGTAACATTTCCTGAACTAGATCAGCTATGCAATATGGGGTAGCTGGCAAATAATGATAACAGGTTCCGACTTACTAAGCATGCAGTCCAGGAGACCATAACAGAGCCTACCTCAAATTCCCAATTGCTCTAAAGCAATGTCTGGTTAAGTGAGTTGTTCAGTGTTACACAGTAGGTAAATGAAGGTGGAAAGATTCATGCCCTACACCTTTGCTACTGGCAGCAGCATATTAACAAGTTGGAAATTTAATCCTCTGCACTAACTGCCAGAATACCAGTTGGCCCTCTACATAGAAATCCTTCACAATATTATCTGCTAGAGAAGGCTGTATCATTGTAAAATGCACCAATGACTATAGAATGGATGCTGAAGGTTAGACAGTTTGGTTCATTACTCCAAATAATGCAATCTGTATGACCTTTCAGATGTCAACCCCTTTGCTGTTGCTGCCTGGAGTCTTTAAAGAAGGTACTGCAAAGATATATTACTAAATTGCAACATGGTTAGAGTATATAACTCAATACAGACTTATTAATGAATGAATTCATTCTTTAGTGCAATGAATAAAGCAAAATAATTACAGACAATATAAATGCCACAGTAGCAGCTTTTGTACAACAACCTACACGTTATACAAAATCAGAACTATTACTGTATATAAAATAATTTTTTGGGGGGATTACATACTGATGTCTCTGACCACCCTATGACCCACCTGACCTCTCTATGTCTTCTCTGTCATCAGGAATAGTTATCCCTTCTGACATCACTCTGTACAGGTATGACCTACTTAAATGGTTAATAATGCTGTATTGTTGCAGCATACATCTTTGGAGTCAACAGATTCAGATTGTGGGCAAATGGGGCCATATAAAAGATAATGAATCAGGCCCCCCTGCCAGTCATACCAATATTCCATTACTTGGCTGTCACTCCCCGTTGCCCTAAACATTGTTCCAACCTGTCATTATACAAACTATTTTCTGCTTTACTTTTACAATTATTGTAGAGATTTGTACTTCATTTAAAACTTATTTCAAATTAAAAAAAGACTGACAGCCAATTTCTAAACAAAACACTCTGATTGCATTTGATAACAGCATGGGTCAGCCCACTAGACAGACATCCCTTTTTAGCAGCAACCCAAGAGTACTGTCTGGTGAAGTAACTTGGCAGAATCACTGAAGACAAATGAAGTCTGAGGGGCTCAAACCATGTAGTATATAAAGCAACTCTTTAGCAGCTAATAACCTTGCTCATCTGCACTAAGTTTTAGATAAACTGTTGTAGTGCAAACACTGCATTTCACACCTGTGTGCCTGCAAAAAAAGTTGAATTAAAAATTTAGTCATAGTTAAAATATTAACTTTAAACTTAGACTTCAGGCTGTCCAATTTCTTCGCAACTAAATAATAAACACACTGGTGCAGATTCAATAAAGTCTACACAGTCTGCTTAAACCAAGCTTATGTTGCAGCATGATGCACACATGGTAGCGCACCTTTTTGTATCCAATACATGCTCTTCACAGTGTGTAGAGCTGAGCAAACATAATAAACATCATAGCATACTAATTACAGCATAACAGCTGAAATGTATGCTAATCAACCAATTCAAGATAGAGGAGGTATTCAACAAGCTACAAAGCAATCATCTAGACTCAGTGTAGGCTT
>NC_056746.1:540024366-540116866 GCF_019279795.1 Protopterus annectens
GTTTATTTGTATCTGCTTCCTCACCTACCCCACTTAGCTGACCCAGAAATACCTATGTACCTTACCCAACATTCCTCTCTTACTGAAGTTTAAAAAAAATGGGCACCTGTCCCACAAAAAAATGTCCCATGCATAGCTCTCTACTTTGTACATATGTCTTCTCAACACACCTGATTGGGTTCAGTTGGCTATACAACATGATTGTGTTGTTGTCACCCCCTTTATTGAGGTGACAGTCCAAATTCAGCTAATATTCTGTGCATATTTTCATTTTACACTGTTGAAGAAGTAAATAGCTATGGTTCTTTTCTACCCCCCTTGCATATTCCTCTATTGCTTTCCCTTTGGTCTTCTCCCTGTTTGCCCCATTTTCACCACTTTCCTACCTACCTCCATTTTGACTCCTTTAATCTGGTCAAAAAATAGAATGACATAGCCCTTTACTTTGGAGTTTGGCATTGAGCACCAATGCTGAGTAACAGTGAATGGTTCTTCAATGGTGCTGTTACCCCTACACAATGCTGCTTTAACATGCTGCACTAAGGTAACACACAGTCAATGTAGAATAAATAATTATGTTATTGCATTATAAATACATATTTAAAACTATTACATACACCTGGATTCAAACCCTGTATCATTTGCACTTGCACCTCCTGCCACAGAGTCAGCTAAGCACCAGGTGTGTTTCTTATACTCAGTACTATCCACATAGCTGACTGCTGCAGCTCTTCACTTAACATGATTGTACAGAGGTAAGCAAATGAATTGAACTCTCATAGTTTTATCAATGAAGCAGAGGCTCATGTTTGCTTGTTACTTAACTATGCACAAATGGGGAAAAAAGCAGTATAAATGTGTATCTCACATGTGCAAACACTTTGCCATCGTTCATGCAAACCAGGTGCTTGGCAGTGTTCTATAGAAAGTGCACAATAGCATGTATTACTTATGTTTACTGCCTGTTTAGCCTTTATCCCATGAAAGTGCACATACAAACACAAAGGGATGGCACTTTTTAAGGAAAGAACACATATTTACACTGTAGTCATGTGTTACCTGCACCCATGCACTTGAAACTTGGTCTCTTAGTACTTGCTCCCAAATACATCAACTACACTATGGAAATAAATAAAAAAATATTTCTTATTAGCCTAGTAAACACCCATAAATCTATGAACCTATGAACCTATTAAGTACTGTGCTTTGTAAATAGGTGGGTATTTGTTCTATTCCCATTGCGATCAACTGGTGTCTGTGTGTGTGTGCACGCACGTGCCTGTGTATTCACTTGGTTGACATTTGAGAGAGAGCATTTTTACACCAGCATGTCAGACAGTGCTAATACCATTTTCTTCTCACCAGACACTGCTGATGCCATCAGCTAGAAAGTGTTGTTAGACACTATGAAAAAAAGACTCATACTGCAGTGCTTGCATTACATACTGAATTCTCTAATCCATGTACTCAGGTAGGGGTTCTTTTCCCACTGAGGTCAGCTTGTGTGCATGCATGTTTGCTCAGTTGATTGACATTTAAGAGAACGTTTTAAATCAGCATGTGGGACCCTGCTGTTACCATTTTCTTCTCACCAGACACTGCTGATGTCATCAGCTATAAAGTGCTGTCAGAGACCATAAAAGTCAGACTTGCGCTGTGGGGGTTATGTTTACAGTCAACTGTGAGTGCAGTCAGTATTCTCACTACAGTCAGCTGTGAGTGCAGTCAATACTCACTGCAGTGATAATTTTAGAACAACATGTTAGTCCACAGCTATGTCAATCCCTACTTCGAACATCTCACTGTAGCATACAATGATTATGTCATCTTGTATAACATGCACTTTGACAGTATTCAAAACCAACCTGTGCTGTGGCAGTAGCATTAACTACTATATTTGCAAACTACTTTACCTACACATATAGGGGTTCTAATCTGACAGCAGGTGACTTGTCTGTCTGTACATACACCTATCACTTTTGAGACACTTTCACACAGGGATGTGACTCCACATCCATGTCCTATACTCCTCCCAACATGTTCTCCTCAGCATACAATGCTGCCCCCATACTCCATAAAGTGCAATGTGACAGTGTTACTGTCAGACATATGTAATGTTGCTACTATGACACTGTCTTGAATTCATATTTTATATCTACACAGGTGTAATGTTTAAATCAAGGCCAGTCTACTGGTGTGTGTGTGTGTGTGTGTGTGTGTGTGTGTGTGTGTGTGTATGTGTGTATGTGTATGTGTGTGTGTGTGTGTGTGTGTGTGTGTGTGTGTGTGTGTGTGTGTGTGTGTGTGTGTGTGGTTGGTGGTACTTTAGCGTCATTGTATGATCTTTGGAATCTTTCTTCATTGCACTACCACTTGGAATACCTTTCATGCAGTCCCATGTAAAGTACATATGCAAACATTACTCAATTTTTATTCATAGCAGGGTAGCACATCTGTGTGCTATTTATGGTTAATAAAACAGAAGTAATGGGCCCTGACAACATCACAGGTTGCCTATAGCATACTTAAAACCTGACTTACCAGACACAGTTGGATATGTACTTCAGCACAGCCTCCAGATAGCTTACGTTTCCATAGAAGGGTGTACAGCAATATGCATCCTTCTGACATGGGGGACCATCACTTGACGCATGGAGTTATAGACCCATCATGACTCTCCTCATCTGTGAGGTAGGTGAAGGAGTCATCATGGACCTTCTCTAAAAGGGCACAGGTATTATTCTGACTATATACTAAACCCATGTTTGATTTGTTCAGGCTACATCATGTCTGTTACATCTGTTCACTGTCTTCAAGTGAATTAACAAGGGCATGCATGATGACAACACTATCATCCTGTGTAACTTGACCAGGCTAAGGCATTTGACACAAATAAGCAGTCAGGTATTACAGAAAAACTGTTACAAGTGGTCATAAACACCTATGTCACCAAGCAAATCACATATGGGGCAGGGAAATATGTTGCAGAGTGCGTGAAGTCACCTCTCTCTAGAGTCCAGTGATGAGGTCTGTACTTCAGGGCTCCATGGTAGGCCTTTTCTATTCCATTATTTAAGCATCAGACTTCAAAACTGACTCACACATCCTTTCTCCAGCCAGCTTTGTAGAGGACTGCAAATTGTGGACAATCACTGAATCCAAGTGTGGTATTGTTATAATGCATACAGTATCAATGTACACAAAGGAATGATGCCACAGCCATTGTTATCATGTAAGCACGTTTTACGTGTGATGTTTGTACGTTGACCAATCAAAGTACATTGCCAATGTTTATGGGCCAAGTATCTCAAACATCAAGTGTGAGTGAGGATTAGGGTTAAAGTAAGAATCGTAGAAGACTCCCGGGGAAGGAATCTTATGACTGCCTGCAAAGAGAAGAAGTTGGGTGTCTGAATGGTCCAAAAATGGCAAGCAGAGTACGATAACTCCAGTCAACAGGTGTCAATAATATTATTATTTTATAATTCAACACATCCATTGTGTGTTGTTGACAGTCTTAACTGGGGCTTATATTTGGGGTAGGGCTTATATCATGACTACCCTGGAAAACCATGTTAGGCCTTATTCTCTGGTTAGGTCTTATTTATGGAGAAATACGTATAGATATAGATATAGATAGAGATTTTATATATATATATATATATATATATATATATATATATATATATATATATATATATATATATAGATATAAAGAGAGATAAACATATGTTTCTGTGGGTCTACTTCTAATGATGGACTCTCACATAACTGACTTTCAAATAACCGAGATGAAATAACGAAACTTCAGAAACCCAAACAGCGAGTTTCACTAGGGTAAGTAAATACATGGCCGACTGTTAACGAAACCCACGCTGAGGTAAGTAAAATCCACCTAGGTGGAGGGTTACATTGAGGTAAGTAAAACCCACCTAGGTGGAGGGTTACACCCCCAGCACCCCCTTAACTAAATATACCAGCTCCGCAATTGCAGTACAGTGGAGAACAGAACATGTCAACCAAGTGTTTACATACCATAGTAAACAGTCATCGTTTGGGTTTCTGAAGTTTCGTTATTTTCATCTTGGTATTGTTAAAGTCTGTTATGTGAGAGTTGATCTTTAGAAGTAGACCTGCATCTGTACACACACACACACACACACACACACACACACACACACACACACACTCATATGTATATATATATATATATATATATATATGTATATGCTGTACGTATATATATATATATATATATATATATATATATATATATATAGAGAGAGAGAGAGTGAGAACAAAACCTTTCTTTAAGGAAGAACAACCCCCCCCCCAAAAAAAAGGAAAACTAGTTGTACAGGAATGATATCGGCATCAAATTGCTAAAATAGACTTTTAACTAAATTCTCATGTAAGATCCAGGTTAAAGATCATGCTGCATTCTTATCAAAAAACAAGAAATCAAGATTTGCACTGGTATTGCTTGTTTAAAGCACGTTTTATTAAGTAAAAACAAAAGATGAGCAGTTTCACCCTTATCAGAACTTAGTTGCTATACAAGAGAAAGAGCTTTATCCAATAGAAAAATAACTTTGGTTTAGATGTGAGGTACTCTAACAGAATATAGCTACTCATCTCATGTTGCATGCCAGCAAGTCACCAAATACAAACAACTTTAAAACTAAAGAAGATTTGAGGCTAGTACTATGGAAACAATTTGCTCAGCTTCCAAATAGCTGGGAAATTAGTGATACGGCAACAGACTTAACACTGTCATATAATACTTACCATATATACATAGACATACATACATAGACAGACATGCATGCATACATACATACTTACTTACAGAAATAAATAAATAATGGGGTGGTGGAAAAGGACAAATCATGTTCAATACAGAAACAAGTTGGAAAATTGTAATTTGTAAAGTTCAGAGTGAGGTAATGTGTGCATCCCGCCATAGATACCCAAGCCCTGAATTCACAGTGTCATACACAGATGCTTCATATCTTTGCAAATCATTGCTTAAAATGGATAGTAGTGTCTAACATCTAGTCAAGCACTACAGTCATTGTCTTTCAGGAAGGACCACCAATGATGTAAAAGACATGTGAAGGAGATGGTTGACTAGGGAACAAGATCACATTGTAATACCTGTCATTCACACTCTGCCAAACTGATACCCACTTAGAATGATGTACACTTAATCCCATTAACATCTTGGGAAAGATTTTTCAGCTGAACCCTAATTAACTAGGTGTTGATGGTCACATGTGCATTTGATTGTTTCTTCCAAAATGCAGTGATTATAGGAATTTCAATCCAGAGACTGTTTTTCTGCTTTAAGTGTCTTCCTTATGGAAGTGTTAGAAAGCCTATTTGTTATGGGGAAAAATAAAAAAAATAGATAAATAAACAGTGCACATTTCCCTAACATTGCATGCAACAGCCATAACTTTGCAACTCTACATCTGTATGATTTAATCTGGTTGAAAAGATGGGTGCTTTTAAAATAAATTAAAAAAAGAGTCCTTCTATTGGGGGAGGGGAGGTCTAATGATCAAGGTTTCTAAATATTAACTAAAACCTCTTTTGTTTTATTTATATATCAAGTGATTAGCAATTCTTGTGCCCTGCTGTGTTAATTAAGTCGTAGCAAACCTTTAGAACATTTTCTTTCATAGCAGACTTGTGCTTGTGAAGAATTCTGTTAGAATGGGGTTAGTAGGCTGACAGTTTATTAAACGTTCCCAGCTCTGTAATATGGTTCACCTTTATCATTTCACACTTTCATTCCTAAATGTAAATGCTTTATTTATTGATTTATTTTTGGCAAACTTAAAAAATGCAAACCTGAGCCATGAAAAAGTATATATAAAAATAACATCACCAACTATTTATAAAAAAAATAAAAACAAGTTATACCACAGCACAGAGAATCTTAAAACTCACAGCACATGAATTAAAAAGCTGTAGGTGCAACACTGCCAGGTGTTTAGAGTTTCATTTGTTTTGCATGCAAATTTACATTCATTTCATGAAGTTGTACTGCCATTGGCTGTTATGCCAGTTCATTTCTTGGACACACATTTTAGAGTCCTGACAAGTCTGTTCAAAAGGGAGAGAACAATATTTACCAATCTTTTTAAAGTGTTCTTACAGATATCTTTTTTCTCCTGATAGTCAAAATTAGCAAATGTCCTAAAGTGTTAGTTATGGCTCAAAGTTGTTTTAACCATATTATCTCTGTGATCCATGTCGGTTGCAGTGGTGCAGCAGTTAATGTTGTCACCTCACAGCAAGAGGTTCTCTGTTTCGATTCTTGGCTGGAGTGCCTAGTTCTGTGTGGAGTCTGCATGTCCTCCCTGCAGTCAAGTGAGCTTTAAAGACATGAAGGTAGGTGGGAGTGTGTGTGCCTTCTGTGAAGATTGGGCACTGGGATGGCAACTCGATACTGTAAAAAATCCACTGCCAATCAATCTTACGACTGGTGATCTGCTGTGGTGACCCCTAACAGGATAAGCTGAAAGACGTTGCTATCTCTGTGATCCAGGATGTTAAATCATTTTGTTCCATATCTCTGAATCTTGGTACTATCTAGGTTTGATTCATAATGCTGTAACAATATATAAGACAGAGGCAAAGCCATGGAGCTACAATGTGCAATAAAACACAGGGTGCAAGAAAATTTGGTTAGTTGCCAAACAACATGCCGATGAGTGGAATATAGTACAAAGTAACCAAAGCAAGGAACAGGGATAGTAGGAAATTACAAAATATCAAAAACATTATCAAAAACAAATATTACTGCAAGATTTTTAATGTACTATTTAAATCAATCACTCAATCAGTAAATCAACAAATAAAATAAGTACAAGTTGTGGTGCAAACATATGCTGGAAAAAGTTCACAACAAAATGTGCAGAGCACTGCAGAAATGACTAGGATTTGCTACAAGGGTACAGAGCATAAGATGTTGCAGCAAAGATGCTGGCACAGAGCCAGGTTACAGCCTACAAAATATCAAAATGTAACTTGCAGAGCTATTATTATAGTTAACAGGGTATGTAGCTAATTGGACATCTATGTCTTGTCATATGGTGGGAAGGTCTCACTTAGAAAGGATATCTCTAGATTACAGGAATGGGCTTATATGGGAGACTCTGTTTGGCTGAATGGTTGTCTAAATAAAGCTCTAGGTTCTCTAAAGAAGGTCCTCAGTCATGACAAAGTACAACTATGGAAGTATTCACTTCTTCAAATAAGGTACTCTAATAAGACACAATGCAGAGAGGAATGCATCTATGGGAGGCTTAACAGTTTCAAGTGATATACTGGGAAAAAAATAAAAGGAGGGAAGTATGGCTTCTTTGTGTGCAAGTCAAAATGAGGTATGTTCTGATGGATGCATGGCAGCTGGAACATAATGGTGTTATAGGAGTGACCAGGGAGTTGAGGATTCTTAGCTTACCAAAGGGCTCCCAACCTAAGCTGGTATCTTTGTTATATCAGACAAGAGAAGAAAGATTTTCTTGAAAGATGCTCATCAACTGAACATACACAGCATTGATTATTCTTAGAATAAAGCAGCAGTAGGATTGGTAAATTCCTGGACGAAAGTGACGGACACACAGAAAACAAAGAGTGTTTAGTGGATCACTCATTGGTTAGTGAGATATGCAATGAAGACTAGAAGAATAAAAATGTTTGCCTGGAAGTGCCTTCATGAGTATTTTTACACCCTGGCAAGACTAAATAAAATGTCCCCACAGGCTTCAGACTGATGTATAGACAGAAATATAATGAAAGTACAAAGGGGAGCTGGAAGCACATTTTCTGGGACCATAGCAATTTGGAAGAATTAAGGTTAGCAATACAAGATGCCCTGAGGATTATATTAACCCCTGTCAGTAATGATCTCCCAGTAGATGTTTCTGTTGGGGTATGATGACCAAGTAATTACCAGGACTGCACTGAAGTTGATATGTTAGCAGCCAAGAAAGACTGGTGCATTTTGTTTGTTAAGACTGGTGCATTTTGTTTGTTAAGACTGGTGCATTTTGTTTGTTCTGCAGTTCTGCTGATTCTGCACCTTTCCCTACCCTGAGCCGTTTTATTGGTTTCAGCCAAGAAAGTGGTTACTAGGGAAGTGGAAGAACAAGAAAATTCTTCAGGTGACTGAAATCACAAACATTTTATGGGAGATATGTAATATGGAAACTAAGGGTCAGGATAAGCATGGAAGGATGAGAATTGAATAGAAAAGGGCTCCACCTATGAATTAGGAGACAGGATAAGTATAGATGGATGGAAGTTTTGAATGGAAATGGGCCCCCACTGAGGATTTATTGCTTTGGAGGAAATCAATAAATGATAAGTTGTAAGAAGGCAAGTTTTCTTTGGTCCCTATCAAACTATGCAGGGTCAGGAGTCTTGGTAGCTTGTGGCATGAGGTACAGAAGTTAGCAGTGCTACAGGCCATAAATCAATATACATGGGGTTATATTATGAGACGCAGGACTTGCATTAGAACTTTATGACCAGTAACTGTACTGCCAATATGTTTTTAATCTGGAGCACAAGAAAGCAAATAATGAATACTGTTCTGTCACTGTTGATTAATAACACTTGAGAATTGCTCATAGTTTCTATCAATGTTGTCTTGGATGTTTTATGCTTTATTAAAAAATGTAGCTTGCAGAGTCTGCTTACCACATTAAGTAGGGAACAGTAGCCAAATATCAGTCTGCAAGTTACATACAACATGCCACTGCATATATGATACCACACACACAAACACACACACACACACACACACACACACACACACACACACACACACACACACACACACACACACACACACACACACACACACACACACACATGCATGCACACACACACGCGCGCAGAATAAAACATGCCACAATAGCAAGCATACACAGAGAGCGTGTCACAAGTGGCATACATGGAAAATAAAATGTACGTACAAGAGGACGAGGGTACATATGATAGTGGAAGCCATATATAACAGGGAAAGCTGTACTAGACACAGCAATGCAGCCTGTCTTTGCTGACTTGTGTGGCCATAACAGATCCATGGTATGACACTACAGGTCCAATGGGAGCAGCCATAGTTTCCAGTCCTGGTTATATTTCAGAGGAACTTGCAAGAGTTCACATTTGAGCAAACCATGAAGCCAGCTACTGTATGCAGCATTTGTAACAGGAAATGCAAGAAGAAGTGCACAATGCTGTGGTGAAGAATTTCTTTAGGAACTTGCAACTTGATGGCAGATACCAGAGAATGGGAAAAAGTCACATATTCAACAAGCTATACAGAATTGACCACAAACGTGGTCTGGATTCAGGGTTCTAGAGGAAAGCATGTAGATAAGACATACACAGGGTATGTGGACAAGGTAGTCTGCAAACAGAAATATGTAGTGGAAAACTGATAGCATTTTATAACATATGCATAAATAACTAAGCTGGTAAAAGAAGCACTCTAAATAGTACAAGCATCTAGAAAGCTATAGGCAAAGGATGTAAAAGGGAGAAGTGACAAAGACCAAGATAGAGACACAACACAAGGGCAGAAAGAAAGGGTGCTGCATGGAGACTGGCATTACTACTGGTTATTCCCCTTCTTCCCTTTGTTCTTGTTTAGGTAGGTATTTTCAGGTAACCCAGCATCAACTAAATATTGCTGTGTTGAGTGCAAGCTGCAGTTCAGATGGGTAATCATTTAAAATGTGCTGACTCGGACTGCTGAGTTCCAAAATGTGGAGACCAAATGACTGAAAATGTGCATTAACATATACTAAGTCTGAGAGTGCCATTTTTTTGGAATATTCCCTTTTCTCCAAGGTATGGCAATCTTGAAGTTAGTCTATATAAGTTCAGGAGGTGTGGGTACAAACCATTCATACTGGGGAGTGCAGGAGGCTTGCCCCATGAAGAAACATGTTTAAAGTGGAATAGTAATGCTCACTAATTGTTCTTGTCCTGTTTTCTTTTTCACTATTTTCTTTTGTTTTAGTCTTGCAAAACTCAACAAGAGTCCTAACATTTCAATAAGGACCATTCAGATGTATCAAACATATCTACATAATTCATTTGTTAGCACAAGCATGACAAATATCTACTGGAGGGCACATGGTGTCTCTGGTCTAAGATAATTACCATCTTGAGCAGCAGTTGTATCCTTGTTCCAGTATACAAGGGCCCCACCCTGTAGAAAACCCCGTGGTCTGCAGATCAATAGTGTCTTCTTCCTGTTACTGCAAGGCCACCTGCTCACCAGATGGCATACCATAGTTACCATGACCTATTACTATAATGCCACTAGTACTTGTTTGTTATATTGACTACTATCTTGACACATGGTGTGCTAAAACAGCAGCAGTCTGATCCTGTCATCGCACAGCAGTGGAAGCATTTATGAGGATATCAGATATTGTTATCTATGTTAGTATGACTGGCTGAAGTTTTGTAAATAATTGTAAATAATTGTAAATTACCTTGTGTTACATATGCCAGCATGACTAGTTATAATTTTGTAAATAAGTTTATGTCTTTTGATTATCACTCTGATGTATGCAAGACGCTTGAATGTCAGTGTTATTCTGGCTGACCATATGTACATGTTTTTTTAAAGAGAATTCTGAATGCATATTATGACAGAGTCACCTGACCTAGGTGTGATGTCATTGTGTGCCAGAGCTTTGAGAATACACTCTTCACTGCAGCTGTTTACTTTTCGAAGTCTGATATGAGAGTGTAGAATTGTTAAAGCAGCTTCCTGTTACTTTAAAAAAAATCTGCCATAAAGCAGGTTCTGAGTCAATTGTTCAGTTATCATTCAGTTGTTTTCCAGAGCTGTTTAGCAGTAGTAGTCCAGTTTTTTTTCCAAAGTAGCTGTTCCAGTCGCTGAGGACAGACAACAGCCTGGAGTTTGGACATAATTCCTCATCTTGCCTTGCAGAAGTAAGAGTTTAATCTTGCTTTGCTGAGTCATTTAGGTTAGATAGGGGCAGTTAATCTTCAGATAGTCAGGAAACCACAGTTAGTTAGCTAGAGTCTTTCTAAAATTTATGTGAGATTTATCCTGTTGTATTATTTTCATATTCCCTTTGTGTGGAACTCTGTTGTTTTTTGGAATCATTTATTCAGTATTTATATGTTTTAAATCCTTATATTTATCATTAAATGTTTTATTACCTCTCATTGTGGCTGGTTATTTAGTGAATATTTTTTAATAACTTGAGAGTGTTTATGCTTATTGTGGTAATACCATGGCCATTCTGAAAAGCCTTACTGCTTGGGATACATGCTATCAATTGTTTCAATATCTATTTTACCCAATATAATTGAACACACCTTTTGAAGGGTATTGTGGTATTTGACTGGTGGCAGCCATTACCTTTTAATTTGGGCAAAGAAACTCAGCAGATAAATCTGTGCCAGTCTTTCTCAACAGTGTGTGTGTATATGTGAATATCTGACATTTAACAGTGAGTGTGTCAGATACTTAGAACTGGGACACAGTGCTCTACAATGGTTAGTGTGGAGACTCATTTGGGGACCTGGAGTGAAGCATATAGTCCATTCCTAGATTTTGGAACCTGTTTCCATGTACTCTTAGGGGAAATTGTGCATTTCTATCCCTGCTTTTAGAAACACGCCCTTACTGAAGACAGTGGTGAGGATTGAGATCCTTAGCTACTGCCCTGGGGTAAAGAAAGCTTGTCATATATTGGTGCTAGTGGTGTGGGATTTTAATTGAGCTTTAGTAGCCTGTGGCTAGTTGTCACTGAGGTGTGCACTCTCGACAGCCACAAGGTAAACATACAGAATTTCATTGTTACAACAGTTTTATTCATTTTTAGCCAGTTCAGTCAGGGATAGCAGGCAAAGATGTCAGCAGAGGATTATAGCAAGCTGACAAGGAACCAGTTGACCAATGTATGCAAAGACAAATGACTGATGCATGCCAGCCTGACGATGGAAGCAATGATATCTCTGCCTTAGTCGCAGACACAAAACAGGCTAGCAGCTCAGAGGATATCCAGTTTGGCATTGGGGATATGCAGCTTTCTGAGACAAGACAGTTCACTTTTTTGTCAGAGGACTTAAAGATCTGTCTGGAGTTAAAAAGACTTGAACTGGAAGATGAAGAAAGCAAGAAGTAGCATTAGTATGAAAAGAAACTGGAGACCAGGCATTTGGAGATGGAAGCTGAAGAAAATGAGAGGCAGAGACAGCATGAAAAGGAGCTTCTAACCCTTTGACAGGGTCATGGAGATAATGGGGAAGGGAATGATTGAAACCCAGAAGCTATAAAGGTTAGTAAACTTTTTCCTCAGTACAGGGAGGAAGATGACTTTGACAGATTTATTTATATATTTGAGAGGGTATGTAAACAGTATAATGTTGACTAAGGGCTCTAGGTATGGTTCCTGACCACCTTACTCCATGATAGAGCTATTAATACAATTGCTAAACACTCTGATATTGATTGTTTGAATTACAATAGTGTAAAACAATGTTTACTTGATTGTTACAAATTAACCCCCTGATATATGGAATAAAAATTTTGAACATAGATGCAAGGCAGATAAAAGTGTATGTGATTACATTGCTGATTTAAGTGCTTATTTTCACAGGTTGGTGAGAGTCAGGTCACCACTTGTGAAGGACTGGCAGACCTTTTGGTGAGGGAACTATCTCTCAGCACTTTACCTGAGGACACGAGGATCTGTTTGGCAGACCAAGAGTGTAACTCTGCAAATGAGTTAGGGAGAAAAGGGAATCTCTACTTGGTGAGCGTGGCACCACTGCATAAGAAGGGGATGCCCAGTGCTCCACATGTACATAAGGGAACCCATGGGAGCAGCCAAAATCACTCCAGCAGAGTTCACCAGTAAAAGGGGGAGTCACTAGTTCAAGCATACAGTCAAGATCAGTAATTAGATGTTTCAAATGTAATCAGAAGGGCCATGTAGCATACAGATGTCCACTGAAGCAAGTGGAGAAACAAAAGATGAGGAAGCCAGCAAGTGGGAATGCCAGAATGCCACTGGTAAGTTGTCTGGAAACAACAGAGGTGACAAACTATCACCAAAATTTGTATCCTATTTTAATGGATGAAAGACAGGCCACTGCTAAGAGAGACACAGCTTCTTATATAACCATTGTGAGGTCTGCAGTGGTTAAGGAGAAGCAGCACTTGCTTGGGCAGGCCACACCAGTCAGAGGTTTGGGTGGGACCCCATTCCAAATTCCTTTGGCCTGGGTTCATCTTGACTGCGAGGGTGGAAAAGGGAACAAGCTGGTAGGTGTGTTTGAGGATATTCCTACCAATGTCTTAATAGGGAATGGTTTTGATAATGTAGTACATTGTGTGCATGCAGTTACAGGCAGTCACGCTTGGAGACTGCATGTAGGTCTGATAACCTGGGGGAGACCCAGACAGATCCTATGTCTGAAGCTGTGTCTGGTGATGTAGTTACTTCAGGGAGGGAGCTATCTTATAGCAGTGAGCCTGAAGGTGAACCAGAGCTGCTGGTAGGTACTGGTATTCCCGTGTACATGGTGAATGCAAGGACAGAAGTGAGTGGTAGTATCCAGGCTGACAGTGAGGCACTGCTGTCAGAAGATACTAGGCTTCCTGTGGAAGGTGAGCTGAGAGAGGGTACAAAGACAGAGTTGAGACATTCTCAGCTTTCAGATACTACTTTATGAGGCTTGAGGGCATTAGCTAAGGAGGCACCTTATACTCAAAGAAAGAGGGAGTCTGTACACTGGAACAAAGGGTTACTGTACAGAGAATGGACCCCTGGTAGAGGGATATAGGGTGAGGTAATAGAGCAGCTGATAGTGCCCAGAGCCTACCACCTGGCACTCCTATCCATAGTTCATGACATTTCTTTTGCAGGTCAATGGCAAAATGCACTACCCCCCTTACTCCCAACTTCCATAGGTGTACCACAAGGCTCCATATTAGGCCCACTCTTTTTCTCCATATTTACCAATAATCTCAATACCACCACACAGCATGCTTCACTTATACGATATGCTGACAATTCAATTTTTATCTGTTCAGCTCATTCACTTCCCACCCTACAACAACTCACCCAGATATCCTTTAGCTCTGTGGAAAGTTGGATCACTCAGATCCAACTTAACCTAAACCCTAATAAAACCAAATTACTACTTTTTACCCCCAACAAAACCATTTCCACCCCTCTATCCTTCACTATCACCTCCAAAAATGGCACTATTATCTCTCCCTGTGACCATACCAAACTCCTAGGCATTGAAATTGATAAAAATCTGCACTTCGACATCCACATTTCACAAACTATCAAAAAAGTCCATACAAAAATGTGACTACTATATAAGCACATGAAATCCCTCTCAAAACAAGCATGGATCACCCTAGTCCAAACTCACCTCTTGTCTACCCTAATGTATATTGCTCCAATTCTTACCCAGCTTAGAAAACTTGACCTTGCTAGACTTGAATCATGTTATAATAAAATTGCCAAATTTGCAAACAACTCCACCTTTAGAACCCACCATTGCCAGGCTCTAAGGGAACTGCAATGGCTGGAACTTCCCAAGCTACTAACCTATCACCAGTTAGTCATTGCCTACAATCTGCTAACACATCCAGAAAAAAAAACAGCACTAGGCCAACTTCTAACCCACTATAATACAAATCGTCCTCTCTGATTGTCCGACAAACCCCTCCTCTGTATCTCTAGGGCTAACAATACTGCAGCAAAAGCACTGTTCTCCCACTCCATAGCTAGAACCTGGAATAATCTCCCTCCTGCTCTGATTTCTGCCCCTACCTCTTCTCACTTTAAAAACTCACTTAGAACACACTTAAAGAATAAGTGGCAATGCCCATGTATTACACAAGTCCTCAAATTATTCCACTTATATACCTCACTTCTTAATATACCTACTATAATATATATTATAGTCTAGGTCTTCTCCAAATGCTGATTGAATTTGTATACTTATTCTGTTATTAACCATGTGTAAGTATTTTTTCATATATATATATATATATATATATATATATATATATATATATATATATATATATATATTTAGGTTTTGTTATGTCTTCTGGTGTATACTGTATTTTAACATATTGTTTAAAAATTTTCTGTATACTGTAGCTTAACATATTGTGTAAAATGTTACTTACTGTGGAGCCTTTCTCTCCGGGACTCCACTGAAAATGGACCTGTGTCTAGTCGGACCATCCCGGTTAACAAATGTAAAATAAAAATAAATAAAATATGAGCTTAAAGCGTACTAAGAGATGAATTATGCAGAACTTTTATTGGTCTGGGATTGCAAAGGATGTAACAGGGTACTGCAGGACCTGTGAGCAATGCCAAAAGGTAGGCAGGAGGCAGAGGCATAAGTTGTATCATGTTAACATGATGAAACCATATCATGATAGGGAGGTCCTGGTGTTAAGTATTTGTGGTGGATGTCAGGAGGAGTGTGATGGGGACCTAATGATTGATCTTCTCAGTGAGGCTCGGACTGATACATCTGTGGTAGAGGTAGCAATATCTCAGCAGCTATCCCCTGTTCAGGTTAAAGAAATACAAACAGTGTTACAGGAGTTTGGGGGCATGTTCACTGGGAAACCTGGGTGCAATCACCTAGTGCAGTACCATGTGGATACCAGACCACAAAGGCCTATTAAGCAGGCCCCTTATAGGGTGCCCGAATGAGTCAAACAGACTTTGAAGAAGGAGATAAAGAAAATTTTGGAGCTGGGGGGGGGGTAATCCAGGAGTCCAGTAGTCCTTGGGCTTCCCCAGTGGTGTTGGTACCAAAGAAAGATGGTAGTGTAAGATTTTGCATAGACTACAGAAATTTTAACAGTTATACAGAGTCAGATGCATACCCCATGCCTAGAGCAGATGAAGCTTTAGAACAGCTGGGTGGTGCTAAGTATTGGACCACTATTGATCTGACCAAGAAATACTGTCAGGTGCTCCTGACCCCAACGGCTAGATAGAGGTCAGCTTTTGTTACACTTTTTAGATTGCATGAGTTTACAAGGATGCCCTTTGGGATGTAGAATGCTCCAGCAACCTTCATGAGGTTAGTGGATCAATTCTTTGTAACAACAGGAGACTATGCTCTCACTTATTTGGATGATATTGCCATTTACAGTCATTCCTGACAGGACCACCTTCAACATGTCAGGGAGGTCTTAGGTAGATTAAAAAGGGCAAGGTTGATCATTAAGCCTAATAAGTGTCAGGTGATTATGGCAGAGGTCTCCTACCTAGGATATAGAGTAGGGAGTGGTAAGATTAGACCAGAAGCTGCCAAAGTGGAGATTATTCAGACATGGCCTGTCCCTGTTACCAAAAAGCAGGTGAAATCATTCCTAGGGACAGCAGGCTACTATAGATAATGTGTTCCCAACTATAGTACAATAGCTGCACCCATTACTGACCTAAGAAGGAAAAACAAGCCTGATAAGGTAGTGTGGACCACAGATTGTGAGTAGGCATTCCAAAAGCTTAAAGAAACTTTGGGAGGACCCCTGTGTTAGCCAGTCCAGATTACAATAAATTTGTTGTTCAGGTGGATGCTTTAAATTATGAGGTGGTGGCTGTAGTCAGCCAAGCTTCCTCAGAGGGAGAAGAGCATCCTGTGGCATAGCTCAGCTGTAGACTGCAACACAGGGAGGAATGTTATGCAGCTGTGGAGAAAGAATGCCTAGCCATACTATGAGAATTGCAAAAGCTTCAGCCTTACCTATATGGAAGAAAATCCATTGTGCTTACAGACCATCACCCTTTAACGTGGCTAAATAGAGTCAGTAAGCAAAATGCCAAGTTACTGAGGTGGAGTATAAGGTTACAGGCACATGACATGACGGTGCAACACTGTAGTGTGGTCAATAATGCTAATGCAGATGGACTGTCAAGAAGTGGTATGGGTTGATATATTTTCAGTCAGTCCCAGTTTTTTCAAATGATGATTTTCAAGGGTCACTTGAAAATCTAGATTGAGTCTTCAAATGGGGAGAAATGTGAGGATATCAGATATTGCTATCTGTGCTAGCATGACTGGTTGAAGTTTTGTAAATAATTGTAAATAATTGTCAATTACCCTGTGTTACATATGCCAGCATGACTAGCTATAATTTTGTAAATAAGTTTATGTCTTTTGATTATCACTCTGATTTATACAAGATGCTTGAATGTTAGTGTTCTTCGGGCTGACCAAATGTACATGTTTTTTTTAAGAAAATTCTGAATGTATGTTATGCCAGAGTCAGCTGATCGAGATGTGATGCCATTTTGTGCCAAAGATGGAAGAATACAACCTTCACTGCAACTGTTTGTTTACTTTTCAAATTCTGATATGAGAGAGTAGAATTCACATAGCCACTTCCTGTTATTTGAAAAAAAAATCTTCTATAAAAGCAGGTTCTAAGTCAGTTGCTCAGTTATCATTCAGTTGTTTTCCAGAGCTGTTCAGCAGTAGTAGTCCAGTTGTTTCCAGAGTAATTGTTCCAGTCACTGAGGTCAGACAGTCTGGAATGTGGACATAATTCCTCATCTTTCCTTGAAGAAGTAAGACTATAAACTTGCCTTGCTGAGTTTTTAGATTAGATAGGGACAGTTAATCTTCAGATAGTCAGGGAACTGCAGTTAGTTAGAGGGTTTCCTAAAATCAATGTGAGCTATTCTACAGTATTATTTTCATATTTCCTTTGTTTGAAACTCTGTTGTTTATTGGAATCAGTTATTCAGTATTTACATGTTGTAAATCCTTATATTTATTATTAAATGTTTTATTACCTCTCATTATGGCTGATTATTTAGTGAATATTGTTAATAACTCGAGAGTGTTTATGCTTATTGTGATAATACCAGGTCCACTTCAAAAAGCCTTACTGCTTGAGATACATGTACTATTTGTTTCAATATCTATTTTACCCAATATATTTGAACATACATTTTGCAGGGTATTGTGGTATTTTACTGGTGACAGCTGTTACCTTGTAATTTGGGCAAAAAAAAAAAACACAGCAGGTAAATCTGTGACAGTCTTACTGAAGAGTGTGTGTATGTGTCACTATCGGACATTTATGAGTGAGTGCATCAGATACCTAGAGCTGGGACACAGTGTTCTGCAGTGGTTAATATGGAGATTCATTTGGGGACTTGAAGTGAAGCATATAATACATTCCCAGGTTTTAGAACCTATTCCTGGTGTACTCTTAGGGGAAATTGTGTATTTCTATCCCTGCTTTTAGTGACACCCCTTTACCTGAGACAGTGGTGAGGATTGAGACTCCTTAGTTACTGCATCGGGATAAAGAGGGCTTGTCACAGCATTGATAGTTGAAAAGGGCAAAAATGATTACAGCGAACATGGACCCAAGCATCTACAGCATCACATACCTCTCAAACTGCAGACATTGAAAATATATACAAAGGCCCCTGAAAAGTAGGTACATCTAGCCAAACATCTAGACATTGATTTAGCATAACAACTGAATACCAAATTACTTCCAGTAAGAATCTGGGACACTACTCAGAAATATGTTTAAAAAACTGTGTCACATAATTCTTTCTGCTTGCAGTATGAATGTGGAATACTACTCGGAAAAATGTTTAAAAACAGTGTCAAAAATGATGGACAATATAAGCACATTAACAAAGAAACAGAAACAAATCTGCAACCTTTAATGAACTGTATTGCAAAATTCTACCACACTAGATCATTAATTGCTTCAGAAATAGAGAGTTGTAATATGTGTGTCCTGTTTTTTAAATTGTTGGATCCCCTAGTATGTTGCTCATGAAATGCAGTTTTCTATGTCCAAGACAACTTCAAAAATCATGTGTAACAAGGGGGTGAGGTTTAGAAAAGTATATGAAGAGGCGTGAAAATAGACATGCATCATGTGCAGGGGTAAGTCAGGTCTGAAAATAGAAAAACAGAAAAGTTCCTCCAAAATAAGGACAGCTGAGAAGTCTGCTTGCAAGCAATTGCTAATCTGCAGTGTGTCATAATGGCTCCTGTATATTTCTTTGTTTCCTCCCAAGTGTCATCCTCTATAAGACAAGATGAGGAATACATGTACTGAAATGTAATCCACAGGAGCAATACATATCCACATTGGAACCCCATGTAGATGACCTCCTGTACAAAGAAGCATAGTTTGCCAGTGTCAGATAATGATATACAAACCCCATTTACAGCATCAGAACTTATGTGACACCTGTGGACCTGTAAATTGGGGACAGCTCTACAGCTTTCCTAATCATAGTCAATTGAATAGCAATAGAAGTGAGCAGTCCAAGACTTGACTTAGAGGAGAAACTTTAAAATGGATAACTTTATTGCCAGACTGGAAAATATATAAGATAACTGCAGAAATCACATTGAAGTTCTAAAATGAAAAAAAAATCTCTATATTTATCAATCAATCTAGCTATCTATCTTTCTATTTATCTAGGATCCCTATTTAAATGTTGGCACTTGAAATGTCATAACTGAAAATCCAGGAGAAGAGCAAATCTTGAAGATTGCTGTTCTCATTTCAATTTCTTTTTTTTTGCAGGGAGTAAGCCCCCCTGCACCTCCACAACCCCCTGAACTTATATATACCAAGTCAGAGATCACCATGCCACAGTGAAAAGGGAATATTCTGGGAAATGGCCATTTCAGGCTAGGTAGTTGTAAGCCAGTTCTTTCAGCCATTCAGTCTTCTTATTACAGGACTCGCTCTAGTGGTTCCCAACATTTCAAATGGTTAACATATATATCTATGTAGTTATTTATTTACACACACACACACACACACACACACACACACACACACACACACACACACACACACACACACACACGCGCGCGCACACACACGTGCAAATACACACACACACACACACACTCACACACGCGCACACACACACCCACACACATGCGCACACACACACACACACACACACACACACACACACACACACACACACACACACACACACACACACACACACACACACACACACACACACACACACACAAACACACACACACATGCACACACATAACTGAGCAACAAGGACAACTGATAAATGACATGAGAATATTTATCTCTAATTTGTATGGGAAGAGGGCAGTTGAGAGATGAAGAAGCATCAGCGGTGTTTCTTCTTAAATTGAATACCCAACTGCTAGGAAAGTTGAAGATATGAAAAGACAAGGAAAGTCGGAACAAGAAAAAAATATATAGATTCCCAGAAAATGTACATAGATGGTATGGAAAACTTTTTAACTAACTGGTTTCAAAAATACTAAGTTTACAAGAAGGATTTTCATATAGTTAAAGATAGTTTATGGGTATTTAGTTACAAAGGCCTACAAATCCAGCATCCCTTCTAATATGTTATTGCTAAGTTTGCTTAATAGCACGATGACAAACTCATTCTGATAACAGCCTGGTAGAAGCCCCCTGCAGTGGCAGGAAACAACATTATACAATTTGGCAATAGTAAAAAAGAATGAGAAAGGTGTGAATATGACCTGGGTTACTTGGGGTCAGTTAGTGGCTTAAATGACTGATGGTGTTGGCAGGGAAAAGGAGCAGTGCCTCCCTTTGGAGGTGTTTCCGGGTTGGCTTTCCTGTCTCTCTGGCAGTAGGAGGTGAATATTTCAGAAACCACTGAAAGCAGGAGTAAGCCTAGTAGGAGTGTGCACTATGGCTGCTCAAGCTAGTTACAGTAGCTCCCTCACCTTCCATGTGAAGGAGTACAGAGCTGTGGACTGGTGGAGCATTAAACAGTCCCTGTGGTGATGTAGGTGCATATATCACCATCTTGACTGAGGTTTAGTCCAAAACAGAAAATGATAATTGACTATCAGGAAGTCAGCAAAAGGAGAAGCACCCCCTGATGTCTGCCAGATGATGGCTTCCCCATGCAGGCTTTCTTATTGCTGAATCTGTAGGGCGATCTCACTCCACCACAGAATAAATGGACCCATGTATGATTAGCAAGGCTTGATGGTCAGTAGACAGAGAGGAGAAAAAGATACAGAGGAAAAAGAAAATGACAATGGCTTATGTATAAGTACTATGGAAAAAATCCCGTTGGCCACCCCCTAAGTTTTTAAAAAGAATAGCATAAAACACATATTCACTACCCAGAATAAACCTGTTTCTCCTAAATGAAATATTCAGTGGTAAGGAGGGATCTATTTAGTTTGTTAAGAAACATAATATTGTCACTAATCCAGAAGAAATGGAGTTATTCAACTGTGAAAAGACAAGTGGACATCAGAATCTGGAAAACAATTGTTTCTAGAAAGAAAACCAGAGCTAAAAAATTAGTATGCTTTAGGATAGATTCCATAAATTCTCAGAATTCAGTGCAATCCCCTAAGGTTCACACAAAAATTATGGATAACCAAGTAATATGCAAATATGTCCAAGTCTACAGAGAATACCTCAGCTCAAGGCAGACGTCAGCACAAACACACTCAGTCATGTCAAATATGTCTTCCAGGAAAAGCTGCTCATGAAGAAACATATGTACATACATTACCAATGTACATCTAAAGAATTTATACAAGCCCAATGGAAATTACATTAATATGAAGAAAGTAATAAATGAAGACAAATGCGCTTCAGCTGTTATGTCCGGAAAATGATAAATATCTGCAAACACTTACAGAAATTGTTGTAAAACATAGACAGGCATATATAAATACACCCCTTACAATTTGCAGAATCCAATATAATCCACAGACAGTAGGTATTAATGGGTGCAGGACCTGTGTGGGGAGCATAAGAAATGCACACACCTAATGAAATAGGGTGATAGAAAAGCAGATGTGAGGTAATGGTGAGGAAGAGGGGCACACAAGAGGTATGATGGAATAAGAATGGCAGAGTGAGAGTCATATGGTCATTGGCATTTTTTTGGGGGGGGGTAGTACAAACATATAACAAATATCACAATACATAACAGATGAAGATAAGAAATACACATAAAATATAGGTAAGGTACACAGACAGCATAGATATAAACAATACAACATGGGTGAAGAAAATGACAAACAGGGTAAGGATGCATACCAGACATAGTGCAACACAAAGGTAAAACATGTGCAAAAGCACAAGTCATTATTGTGGTGTTGCAAACTATGTAACAGTCATACCTGAGTGAGTATGACCAACAGCAAGTATGTGTTGTTGAACACTAAATGAGGATTGCAGTCACTGTAGTATATAGTGGATATCCTATACAGTCATAAAGTATCCTGTCAGCAGTGCAAGTGTAAGTCAAGGAACAGCAAGGATGAGCAAATGCAGGAGCAGACAAGAACCTCCAACCTTACATGCAAAAGGCAAAGAACTACCAGACAAGAACCTCCAACCTTACATGCAAAAGGCAAAGAACTAAGCACAGTGCCAAACAGCAGTACTGCAGCCAGTGATTAATGTGGATGTGTAATAAATAGATACGTATATGCATCAGAAACACAGGAGAAATGAGATCCATATGTCAGACACATACCATGCAAGAGGCAGTGCATATGAGGGCTCTGGTATAAAGCGTAGATGTGTGACATAATCACATAATACACATACCCACACCAATGACATGCAATATTACATAACTGGTGATACATATATGATCAATGAAAGCTAAGGAATGCAAGCCTGTACATAGGCAGGAAGCATGGAAATATCTAGGTAATCCACTGCACTTAAGTACAGCATAAACACTGTTGGAATCTATTTAATTGCCAACATCTTATGTGCATGTGCCTTGCATTAGTATGATATCCATCATGGTGGCACAAGGTCATATTGTACCAGTACACCTTCATTACAATGAGGATATATTACAGGAAGGTAAACATACACATAACATATGCCATGTTTATGTGAAACAAGAAGGGCAACGCTATAAGGGGACAACATAGGCCCACAGCAGTGGACAAATGCCAGAAAGAGAAAACTGGCAAAGAATAAAGAAGGACAACTATAGCTAGGAAGATATAAGTGCTCATGCATGTGTTCACAACACAAGATGGACTGCAAGTCCATGCAAGGTACATTGACACAAATGGTTAATGTGTGACACATGTGCATAGTGTATTGGAGATAGCTATAAATATGTCTGTGTACAAATGACATAAACAATACAGTAATGTGCAGCAATTAAACAGCAAAGGACATGGGTATGCAGCAAAGGAGTTTTAAATATAACACACCCATATATACTGCCATGCAAACATAATACAACAGGTGGCGCAATCGCCATAACTGATATAAATAATCAGTAAATGTGTAGGACTGATCAAAGGACAGTCCTGTGTACACAAGTACAGCACAGCAAAATGGAATAAGTATACTTAACTAGTTATAAATTACAAGAGTGGGTGTGTGTCAATCATTTTATGGCCATACACATATACATCCATTTAAAACAGTGGCTATGTACTACAAAGGTATACACATGGACATGTATACTAACCCATGTATACATGTCCTAACATAAGCTAGTTTCAAAAAGTATGGTTAGTGTCATAAGCGAAATAAGGACAAAAAAGGAATAATGAATGACACTACGCAAAGCATCACCTACATGTATTCACTACAGGACCAATGAATGTCAATGCAGTATGTGAAGGATAAATGTTCATATGTACCTGTCACAGTACTGTACAACAAATGGCACAATAATTATCAGTACATGGCACACACAGGGCCATTGTGACAGTGGGACAAGAAAAATGTTATATATGTTACAAAATCAAGGACATGTCATGTTGTTGAACAGACATAACTCAGAAACTTTCAATACACAAATGAGTGCATGCATACACATAGATAATGTGCAAATAAACACCCTTATCTGATCTCACTGTGTTGTGTGATAAGAATGGGAATAATGTACCATGTGAGTTGCTGTCATCCCTCATAGGTATAGACAGGAACAACACAAGTAGAACAACTGTGTCCCACTTGCATTATGCTAACTGCAACACCCATATCTATCACATATAGGGCCAAAATGTATCAGACATAACAATATTATGTAGCACTGCATATAGATGATTACACACACATACAAATTGAAAGAGTAGCACCCCTTCCTAAATGTAGTTATTTATGGAGTAATGACAGCAAGTGATGATTATGTAAATAATGGTAACACATGTCATTTGGTAATGTGTGTCATACTGCAGTAGCAAGATAAAGCTACATGTGATCTGATATGAGCAGTGTACATTATGACATATGACAGAAAAGCAGGACAGCAATATGGGATATGTGCACAAGTGTGCCTAGGCTCTACAGAACTGAATATGGAAAACATCATGGTGGCAGCATTATAAAAGTGGATCACACAGTCAATACTTGCATTCCTGAGGGATTACCATGATGGGGTCGAACATCAAGAAGGCTCTGTGCAGTTGTTTCCTGAAAGGAGTCATGCATGGCCTGCACCATGTCCTGAAAGAAGGAAGGATCATCACGTTCCTTACCTGCATCTGAAAGACATCTATCATTATGTCCAAGTTCTGGTCCCAAAAATTATCTGCCTGGTATGGTGGTAGATGTCTTGCTTGCTGAGCTGCATGAACAATGGCACTTGTAGGTCCCAGTCTGTTGGCGACATCATTGTCCCTATCAAGGTCATCATCCGGGTCCTTGGAGTCTGACTCAGCCGACAGTGGCCTGACACATTGTTGTTATTGTCCAATTGGTGGTCACATGCTGTGTTAAATTTGAACACAGGAACACAATATTTTTCATACATAATAGGTAGTAACCTAAAATCAATGAATAAATGAAAATGCATACAGAAGTTACAGAATCTGCATGTTATAACTGTTATGTATGTGATTTTACACTACTTTCTGACTTTATCCAAGTATAACATCTTATGTGATGTCAGGCATACATCCAATTCATAATAAATTATAATATGTTGTGTAACATAAATCACAGTCTTATGCATAGCATGTCTGAAATAAAACCCAATCAGTGATATGGCATGCACAGTAATGTAAATGCCAGTTAAAATCCTTTTCCATTACATATGTATATAGGCAGGCATCATACACATGGTATGACTCTGTACAATGTGTTGCTATGACAGGTCTGTTACAAAGCATGACATAACAGTCGTATGCATATTTATTGTGTAACAGATTACAGATTAAACGATACACAATAAATGTTGCAGAAGCATAGTGAAGGTCATGGAAAGGAAGTCACTCACAATACTAATACATATGTGAATGCAACACACATGGCAAGTCATCATGTATTGCCACATTTATCTACTGCTTCACAGTATGTATTGACATGTGTTGCACAACATAATCAGCCTTACAGACAGACGTTTGAAACAACTATGCATCACTGTAATGACATATGTGAACCAGCATAACTGTAGAGATTATATGATATGCAATTAATGTCATCAAAACTTATGAAACTGAACATGAGTAATGTTTACCCAATGTATATCACATTATGGTACAATTGTTGCTACAACATAGTGGTCACCAGATCCAGACCATAAGGTTTATTTATGCATTGTTTAAAAAAAGACACAAATGTATAATAAGTCTAATGTCATGATTATGCAACATTCTAAATGATGTAATAGTCATATATTGAATGCTATGAATGGGTCTATTTGCTAGCTGTATTCAGATATACATGTAACTGTGGCAACACCATTATTATAGCACTGGAGTTGTGGCACATTGGTTATTTATTTGTCCTTAGTTATCACAGTATTTACTGACATGGACTCATATCTCACCTCTGCCTATATGACCAATACAAAGTTGATTGATAGCTGTGCACATGTATGCTGATGATGTTAAATCATATGAATCATCTCTTAAGACATGTTTTTAATGTTCAATCTGATTATCTAGTACATGATAGTGATTTAAATGACATAGATTATTTTGCATAGCTGTACAATGTAAATGAGAGATGAGCCATTTATTTGACATATGCTTTTAACATTGCCATGTAAATATGTGAGCCACTGTAGAAAATCTAACATGTGCATATCACCCTGTCTTACAGACATCAAACTGTAAGAGGAGAGACAATTTCTCATATAGAGAAAATGAAATTATATTAGAGTCTCTGTGTCAACATGAAAACAACCTGGTTGGATGGATGAACAATACTGTGGGGAGGACTCAAGTGTGGACACATCACAATAGATCTAGGGAGGCCTGCTGGTGACATTGCTTTGATGTGATCCTCCATGTAGCCAACAGACTCTGCTGTATGACAGGGTGAGGAATGCCACTGGAGGTAGGCCACCATTGCCCCCAAGATGAGTTAATGATGATCCTGGACTCCCATCATGCCATCTGCCAGGATCATCAGATGCCCAGGGGAAGTACTGAGGTAGATGTTTCAGGACATGCAGATATGTCTAATGTTCATCAGCAGCGCAGCATACATAATTTCTCATTTAAGGACATTATTGCACAATTCTTAACATACTGTAGTTTTTTTGTTTCACCAGCAGAACTACACCTGATTGTACAAGCACACCTGATGTGGATGAACAGTACAAGTGTTATAGCATGTTATCGTACCAAAACAGTACATACATAACACTGTCAGCAACATGTGTGATATTGAGTTTTTCATTTGCATAGGCTCATCAACATTTGAAACTCAGCAACACAATATGCAAGTGTCTCCATATCCTGTTAGTGTGATTCACAGTCTTTGTGTGGATCTGTCTCATGTTATGACTGTGGAATTATACTCACATGTTATTGCTTGTATATCATTTTAACCGACAGACAGATACATCATCACAAAACATGGGCAAGGAACCATCTTCTACAGGCAGTCCTGGTAAGGTTGTGCATATTATTGCTATTGTGCAGCAGTGTTTAGCACACTTGTGATATGTGATATTAATGTTGTCTTCTTCCCTACAAAGGTATATCTGCACATTTACACCATTTGTCATGTGTCCCCAACTCCTGTTATAGTGATCCATAGTTGTTGTGTGCTTTTGCCTCCTGTTATAACTGGTAGATTATACTCACATGGTTGTCTGTACAATATATTGTAAACTTTAATGTCATAAGTAACCACAAGTACTGTGGCAAGAATAACTTCCTGTCATTCTCTGTGTATCCCCTTTCAGAACAATAGCCATTACATGAAGTCCTGATGATGTGTAACCTAAATGCTATTTATGATGCTGCTGCAAGCAAATGTGAAAAGGATGAAAGTGTCAATGTGAAAAGGATGAAAGTGCCATGCTAATGCTAGAACTATTGTGTTCCTTGCTACATATATTAATTGAATGTGTTACTCTGCAATATAAAGTAATGCTTTCATTTTGAATGCCTTTTCCATGTATACTGCATTCAGCAAGTGCAAACATGGTTCACTTCCTAAGGGAAAAAAGTGAAAAATTGAATTCTGTCTTCCTTCTGCAGCACAAATGAACCTGGTGGTGGTGTGAGGCCATCAGCACTCTGGAGAGTAGTTAGTGAAGAAAATGCATGTATCAGGTAGCTTTCTTATGGCACAAGGTGTAAGTGGTGTGGTTAAAGAAAGAAGACAGCTGATTCAGCATTCAAATCCAGTTTACAGATAATTTTACTGAGGGGTCAGAATGCCATGTGTCATAACATTTTGATTAGGAAAGTTACAATAAATGCATATGAGTATTGTAACTATGTTTACTGCAACAAATGTATCATTACTGCTTGCTACAGAAGCGTGATGTAATGTGTGTAAATTATGCTAAACCTGATGATGATTATATTTAATGTTGAATGCACATGCATAGGTATGGTGTGCACAATATTTTGTTATCACATATCATAAGTATGTGTTTATGGCAGCATGCCTTTTGAAGTATGTATGTAGCCTAACCTGCCATGTATTACTCTGGTTATGTAACTGCATGCATCTGAAATGTGTTTACAAACACAAATACTGCCTTTTACATATCATACTACTGGGATTGTTTGATTTTATGACACATTATTGCCTTGAAATCATATCTGGATGTGGCAAAGGTATACATATATGTTTCTCATATTGGTTTATGTATTGAAAAAAAAATAATGCGGCATGCCATTAATCTAATTCTCTCTTTTCTGTTTCCTCATCTGTCTCTATTTCTTTGGTTATTCATATCATATATTTTATTTATTGCTTTAATTTTAATTTGTTGTTGCTGAAAAAATTGACCATCAGCACAGAGAGCTAGACTGGGTCTATATTATAACAGTGAAGTTTTAAAATTTCGAATGTTATAATATCGAACCCTTTAGAGTGAAAACTGACAATAGCGAAGCCTGGGAACATCGAAATTTTACCTAGGGTAAGATTTCGGTGGTCTGTTCCGTGGCTTCGCTATTTACAGCACTGTGGTGCAATGGTTATGGACCGGGTTTAGGGAAGTGAGCGAATGGAGGTTATGGAGTGGGTTCAGGTAAGTGTGGTGCGATGGTTATGAATTAAGGTAAGTGAGCGAACGGACTGGGGTAAGGTGAGTGTGCGGTAGTGACAGACTTTAGGGTTAGGGGTGGGTTAAGTGAGTTAGGGTTAGGGCACGGGTCGGGTAAATGTGCGATTGTGTGGACGTGAGGGTTAGGGTGGGGTAGATGAGTTAGGGTTAGGGAGCGGGTAAGGTGAGTGTGCGATAGTTAGGGGCCTTAGGGTTAGGGTTGGTTAAAGTAAGTGGGTAGCTAGTGGTGTATGTCTGGTTTAGTGTAGGGTTTTGTGAAGTGTATGTGTGTGGATTATTTATTTTGGTGTGCTTGAGTTGTGTGTATGTTTGTCAGAACAGCAAATGTTTTCCCTGGGAAAAAATTTGCTATTCTGACTTCGGTTTTCTGGTGTTTTGATTGAATGGGTTTGATATTATAACATTCGAAGTTTTTAGACTTTGATGTTATAATATAGACCTGCTAGACTGACCACTGTGGTTCAGCCCACCATACCTCCACAGGTGGCAGCGATGGCACCAATACAGGCAGCACAGACACATATCACATCTAGGTAACCTGTCAGCGTTGCTTCCACAACTCCTGTCCTATCTGCTCCAGCTGTGTCACATAGCTCTGCCCCAGCTACTGGTGCAGTTATACACTCTAGGAGCAGTAGTAGTGGAGGTCTGTCAGGAGTGGACAGGGCTGGTAGAGAGGATAATGGATACGGGCCTCAATGCTGGAATTAGCAAGGTTAAAAAGGTCCTGTATCACATTGCCAAAATGATGCTATGTCTGGCACTGACCCAGGCAACTGATACAGGAGAGAGTGATGACAGTTCTGAGTGTGAGGACTAGATTCTCACTGTTCTCATGCTGGACATGGATGACCCCTACCTATCCCCAGTCATGGCATCCCCAACCTTTTGTGTCCATCCCCATGTCTGTCTCTCTTGCATGTCCTGTATGTCTGTAGCTGCTACCTACCCTACCTACCTACCTGACCCTCTCATTCCTAAGCACCTTACCAATATTCTCCTTGCTACAATATATATATATATAAGCCTCATTCACCTATCTGTCATTTTGACAGAACTAATTTAGTCCTTTCAGATATACATTATTCTGTTGTTGGTATGTATCACTGGTGTGGTGACTCTCCAATGTCATAAAATTGTGTGTACCATTCTACATTTATGTTGTGAAGAAGTGGATAGCAATGCTACTCTCCCATTACCACTATCCTACAAATTCCTGTGTTCTTTCTCCCATGTCCTACCCACTGCTTGTCCCGCTTTTTTATCACTGTCTTATCAACTCCTTTTTAACATGTTTAATCTGGTCAAAAAATAGAATCACACATAACATTCGTGGCCAGAAATGTTTCATCAAAAAGCCTTCGGTCTTTATCCTCAGCATCACACACCAGTGCTGAGTGACGACGATTAGAGCTACCTGGTGAGTTTTTGCCATCACCTGCAGTAGTCCAAGTTACCTATCTGGAAATGTGCTTAAATATGCTGTGCCACTGGAATACAGAGTAAAGGCAGTGTAAATATACTGCTTTGAACCAGTTCGTCTAACAGTTCTTAGGATGCTAGATGTAATGAACTAGAACTTCCTATGTGGTGTGTTGAGATAATTCACCTGCCTGTAGACTGATGTTTTTGCATAGTGTTAAGAGTTTGATTACAGCTATGTGTCAAATTATTATTGCATGACATTTTATATTCATATCATATGTATAACTCCAAATATCTGTGTTTATCTACAGTTATAATATTTCATTAACATAACATTTGAATAGTACAGCAAGAAAACATTTGCAAAAACATTCCATCCCCAACAGGGACACTTAGCAACCCCCCCCCCCTCCCTGTTTATGTGATAATCTTGTTTCTAATTTCCTCTCCCTTCTTGCTCCCTATAGCAAACACTTTATTGTAGAGAGCATGACAGAGTAATACTGAGGAAACACCTAAGAGTAACACACCATAAAGATGGTCCTAAATGTAACTTATCAGTCTGCCCCTTCACCCCTTCTGCTTCAGTAAGTTGTCACTCTATCTTCAATTGTCTGATTTAAAGTGTATGGATCAGGAATTCCTTTTGGGTGTGCTGCAATAAAACTCAGATCTGTGGACTGATTTTTACATACTTTCAATGTCTCTACTCTACAAATTTGTCAAACTGTTCTTGACTGTTACAGTTTTGGAACATGTTTCTTTGCATTTTGCTAGTGATGATTTGCTGAAACATTCATTAAGAAAAAAGGAATCAATTTTTATTATTAAATATAATACTATGCAGCCTTACGGGCTAAATAAAGAATGTAACTGGCAGAGTTTTATTTGAATTTTGTTTTAGCTTTAAGAAATTTTTATTCTGCCTAATTGGTATAATTAATTAATTGAAATTGATTGTGTTATAAATAGGAAATATGTGAGTTTGCATTTTACTCTGTAAAGGCTGTTATGGCCGAGGCGCTAGGAGATTTTATGGTGGAATTTACTGCTTTTTACTTCGCTGTGGAATAAACAGACTTTTATTTATTGAAAAGAAGAAGGTGTCATTGGTTTGTTGGAACATGGTTTGTGATATTCATCTTCTACAAGTGTGGTTTAAACTCCAGGTATAACCAATGACTCATTTTCTTCTTTGCCCCGTATTTTTTGTGAAACGGGGATGGAATTTACTCAGAGAAATGGACTTACCAATTTACATTCTGAGCCTAAGACTATAGTAATTAATGGCAATGAAACAACGATTCAGCAAAATAATGGTATTCCCGAACAGCAGCTGAATACGCAAATAAATGTCCTTAAGAAATGGGAAGAATCCAGGTTTCATACAACAACTAATCCTTTCGCTACGATAGGTAAGAAAACAGAATTGTCTTCTTACCCTGCAGTACAGGAACTATGTTCCCAATTGGAGAAGTTGTTATTTAAGGAAACAGCCACTTTTTATAATTTAAATAGCCTACAAAGATATCAGGAACTGCAGATAACACCTAGGGGACTCAGAGCCATTAAAAGTCCCTCTGCCCCATTTGAATTATCAGAGGAACAAGAACAGGGGTTCCATGATAGATGGATTGCTGCAGCACATTGATGCAGTATGGAATGGGTTTCCATACTGATAGACATTAGACAGAGATAATTTTAAAAGAAATAAAATACTGGAAGAAACCAAAAAATGTGTGAAGAGGTGATTAAGACAACATCTAACTCAGCATTGGAAGCCTTTTTGTCCAGTATTAATGATCGTCTCACCACTTATGAGAAAGAACTGATACACTGAAAGAAAAATAAACTTCAAAGAGATCCGAGGGATTATGAGTGGAAGAAGGCATTCATTCTGTCATCCAATCAGCAATCTAAACGGCGCAGTGTCAGTTTTCAAAATCAGGAAACATATGGCCAATGGAAGAACCACAGTTTTTACTCAGCAGAAAGTGGGGCGTCCTCTGTGGAAGAAGAGGAGTGTATAGACCAGGAATATCCCGAGTTACCCAGACCCAGTAATGCGGAATCTTTCCAAAAAAATTTTCGTGGACCAGGTGCCACAGGACATGGTACAAAGAAATGAATGTGGCAGGGACATGGTAACTACAAAGACCAGGGCCAGGGCACATATAAGTGGAGTAAATGGACAAACTAAACAGGTAGTGCATGATGTAGTGGACTCTTATGTAGTAAATTTATCTGATTATGTGTTTGATGAAGATGAAATGTCAGTCTTGCAAAGGGGCTTAAAATTTATTCCTACTGTTTTTCCAGGATTGTATGAAGTTAAAGGAGAAATATTTAAATTAATTCGTAAAATGCATTTGAAAGAATATTTTTATAATTCTGTTCCACATAATGTGAGTATGTCAAATAGAGACACAGATTCATTAAGTGAATGTAGATTTTCTTCCTGTGATTCCGATGTAGAAAGCAATGCATATACATTGTTGGATACGACTAAAATATCTATTAAAAGCACTTCATGCCACCTTTTAAAAATGTTAATATACAGTGATTTAATAATGCTATTAATTTAGTAATAGAAAAAGAACTGAATGAATTTAATAGAGCAAACGAGAATTTTAATTTAACAAAGGTGGAATGGTATAAATTAAAACAACTAAGCACTAATGATAATATTGTATTTAAACCCTCAGATAAAGGGGGTAAGCTGGTTGTTATGAATTCTTTAACTTATTATGACATGTGCATGCAACATTTGAGCAATGAACAAATTTATAATAAAGTAGATATGACAATTTTAAGTCAGGCTCAAAAAGAATATTGGATACTGTTGGATAAGGGAGTGAGGTTACATTATTTTACAGCATCAGATGTAATAAAAAAGTTTGTGAACAAGGAGGGTTCTGTAGCTAGATGTTTTTGTGTGCCTAAAATTCACAAGGATTTACAGCACCCTCCAGGACGCCCAATAGTGTCAGCTATTGAATATTTTATGCATAATTTGGGCTGTCTTTTACATGAAGTACTGTTGAAAGAAGTACTAAAGCCCCCATCTTATATTAAAGATTCCTTTGATTTTTTGAAGAGGGTGGGAGAAATAGATTGGAAGGAAAATATGTACTTTGTAGTAGTAGATGTAACTAGTCTATATACTAATATACAACATCAATATGGACTAGAAGCTATACAGCATTTCTTGGGAGATAATCCCAAAACTCAATATATTAAAGAGCTAGTACATTTCTGTTTGAATAACAACATATTTGAATTTGAGGGGAACCTTTATAGACAAAAACATGGTACAGCTATGGGGGCAGCTTTTGCCCCCATGTATGCAAATTTGTTTATGGGGTTAATGGAGAGTACTCATATCTATAGAGATGCATTTTATCAAGATATGTTAGACACTATTTTAGATTTATAGATGATCTCATATTTTTGTGTCATGGTGGTAGAGATGAGGTGTTTGAGTTTTTGAATTTTTTGAACCACAACAGATTTGGAATTAAATATGATGAAGCACAAATAGGACTGAAGGCTAATTTTCTAGATATTACCATAGAAGGAGTAATCAATGAGAAAATTAAAACTAAGATTCATAGATAATTTAATCAGTTGAATTTAATGTTACAAGCTACTAGTTGCCATCCACCACACACTTTGGCATCTATTCCTTATGGGGAATTGCTTAGAATTAAGAGGTTATGTAGTGACATAAATGAGTCACAAATAGAAGCTGAGAGAGGCATAAAAATGTTTTTGGATAGAGGATATGAAGAGCAACTGGTTATGGAAAGTTATGCTAAAATTTATGAGAAGCATGACGTTAGTAAGAAAAGAAGTCACATGGGTAACACTGGAAATGGAAAAATGACTTCAGAAGACAATTCTTTATTTTTTGTTACTAAATATACTGTTTTTCAAATAGACTCAATAGCTTATTAAAAGAATACTGGAAACTTATAAAAAGGCAAGTTCCCTCTTTGTCACAAGTAAAATTTAGAACATCGTATCAGAGGGGTCGTAACTTGCAAGATTTTTAGTACATAGCAAATACAGTAAACCAAAAGTGCGAATTAGTATAAATGTAAAATAATTGGGCACAAACCCTTGTGGCAAGTGCTCCATTTGTCAGTATATAGTATCTACATTTGACAGAATAAATGGTAAAAAGTTTGAAACACAGGATTGTTTTTCCTGTATGACAAAGGGAATAGTTTATGCAATTAAATGCTCTTGCGATTGTTTCTATATTGGAGAAAGTAAAAGAAGTTTAAGTGAAAGGATAAAAGAACATGTTAGAGACATAAAAAATAATAAAATCATAAGTCCCGTAGCAGATCACTTTAATACAGTACATTCAGGAAATACAAATAGTTTAAAAGTTACAGTTTTGGAACATGTTTATTTGCATTTTGCTAGTGATGATTTGCTCAAACATTCATTAAGAAAAAAGGAATCAATTTTTGTTATTAAATATAATACTATGCAGCTTTACGGGCTAAATAAAGAATGTAACTGGCAGAGTTTTATTTGAATTTTGTTTTAGCTTTAAGAAATTTTTATTCTGCCTAATTGGTATAATTAATTAATTGAAATTGATTGTGTTACAAATAGGAAATACTGTGAGTTTGAATTTTACTCTGTAAAGGCTGTTACGGCCCAGGCACTAGGAGATTTTATGGTGGAATTTACTACTTTTTACTTCGCTGTGGAATAAACAGACTTTTATTTATTGAAAAGAAGAAGGTGTCATTGGTTTGCTGGAACGTGGTTTGTGATGTTCTTGACTGTTTTTATTAGACTATTTTAAGTGCAGCATTTGCCTACATATGGTTTTGAGACACCATTATCCTGCTTTTGTCATAATCTGCTTGGTCTCTGCTTCCCTCTACCCCTGTCTATGTATGGTTCCCCTTCTGTGTCTCCTCTATATTTGGGCAATGTCTGGCTCTCAGCAGCACCTGTAACTTAGGGGAAATGAAAGTACACCATTTTTGTCAGAACTGCATGGGTTTTTGCCTTCAGCCGTATCACTTTGTGGCTACTGCACTGAGCTACATTGCGCTATGTGTGGTCAGGCTGATCTTCTCTTGAACAAGCTGAAAAGTTAAAATGCACCACACATGATGTCCCAGTTGCAAATATTGATATGAAGCTGCTCAGTATTGCTGGCTTCATGCCACATGTTTAAATTATAACATAACACATCTTTGCTTTATATTGAATCATTTGCTATGCTGCTGGCTGTAATATAAACCTGTAACATTAAAATTGTCATTACTGTGATGAAGCCTAATGCATACATTCTCCCTTTCCTTTTTGTTTTGTGACTGTCCATTCAAATTAGTAAAATTAAGGCTGTAAAGTAACATTTCCTGTGTTATCTGTTGACATAATTCACATGCCTATAAAATGTTTTTGGCATAGTATCAAGGGTTCAAATCCAGAATTATGTAAAAGTCATATTTACTTTTTTATTTATATTACTATTACATGTGAAAATGATGTCTGCGTATCTGAGTAACCCACCATTGTCCTGCTTATGTTTCAGTCATGGTTATACTTTCCAGCCCCTGTTATTGAAAACACTTGATTTTATATATATATATATATATATATATATATATATATATATATATATATATATATATATATATATATATATATATATAGATATACCATGACAGATTACTTATCAGACATTAACACACCCAAAGATGTTAAAAAATGGCACAAAAAATATAACATTCTTTGTGTGTCTCTATCACTGTCTCCATGTCTCTGCCTGTTTCCACTTCTTTATTGTTACTTTTTACTGTTTCATATTTATTAGCCTAATGAATGTAATGTACACGTTATATGATTTTACAATTGTCATTGAGGGAAGTAAAGAGTAATACATGCATTCTCCTTTGCTTGAATCTGTTGTCAGATTTGAACATTGGGAGAAGGAGCTCCTATGTGATGTAGTTAGATAATACTCAGGACTGTAGACTTGTTTTGGAATGCTGTCAAGGTTTGAATCTAGATGTATGCCTAAGTTTTTGAATGTTTTATGACATCTGTGGGTATAAGTGTTAGCTACACATTTTCTTAACACGCCGTTTTACTGTTGCTGTATTAATGTGCCTACTCCTTTTTGATAGCACTATCTTGTACATATTTTGCCTGGATAATTGTCATGATTAAAATGAAAGTGCAACACAACACAAATATGAGCAGAAATCATGATAAACTAATCTCTTAGTATGCCTGTATGTGCATTCCTGTCACCAACTGTCCAACTATTCACACCCCTTCTGTGTCATCAGAATTACTTTGATTCAAAACTGTTTTCATTAACCATGTTTCCATCAGCAAGAACAATCTTGGTCTCTCATGTGTTTTATAATGCAACTGTAGCATACATTTAAAGATGGGGGTGTTGCAATTGTCATGACAAATGTGTAAATCATGACATCTGAACATACTGTACCTCTCAACTGTTCAGATTTTTGCCTCATATTTTTGTCCGTTCCTCAAAAAAATTGAGGTTTTCTGAAAAATTATTGAGGATTAAAGACACTAAGTAATAACAGAAGTTTGAGTTTCTGACTTCAAACCATTCAGAAAATGCCTGCTAATACAAAAGCCATTATCCTTTCAACTTTTAAAGCTTATAAAAAGCAATATTTAAAAAAAATTGTCCCTATTTTGGACCTTTGTCCCCCTATTAAATATGGCTTTTTTTGAGCTTTCTTGTGCTAAGAGGTTGAGAGGTATGTATCTGAAACACATATCTGTTCTGTATTCCATCAGATTCAAACATCATGGCTGTATATGTATAATGCTTATTTGTGCAAAAGTTGTTGTGGAGCACCATTGTCAACTGCTAATTTCCATTCTAAGTTCAACACCTCAAGACATAATTATGCATGACCTAATATTTTGCCATCAGCAGTGCAAATGATCTTGCCTATGGGATATATGCAAATGACTCCTAAAGACATCAAGTGTTTAAGCTACATGTCTTCTGAATGCCCATGACTTTTTACTTTTTAAGAGGTTTGGCTTTATTGGCTTAAATTTTTCCATGATTTTCTTCCTTCTGTTATACAGCCTATTGACATCATTGTCTGGAGACACCAGGTAATGAAGCTACCTAATAATCCTATGTTAGGAGATCACCTGATATTGGATAAAGCTAAGGCGAGGGTATTAACCAGATTCTATTGGTCAGACCAAATGAAAAAGATAGAGAATGTCTATGCTTCTTGTCTACAATGTCAGAAACTTGCACTCCAATCTGGGTATAAAAGTTGCTAGAAGTACCATTTGAAAGTATTTCCTTGGACATATAGGGCCATTGGCAAAATCCAGCAACAGTTTATCAGTACATGTGAGTCATGATGGACTATGCTACCAAATTTCCAGAAGCAGTACTATTATGCAAAGCAAATACCAATATTATTGCCAGGGAACTGGTTCTGTTATTCTCTAGAATAGATATCCCTACAGAAATAGTTGCTGACCAAAAACATCCTTTATATCAAGAACAGTATAACAGTTATTTTTGTGCTTTAAAGTCCTACAGATGAAGATATCAGACTACCATCCACATACTGATGGATTAGTAGAACAATTTAATAAAACAATGAAATTCATGCTAAGGAATGCTGTGGTTGCAGATGGTAAAAACTGGTATCCAATGTCACCCTACTTTACTGTTTGCAGTGAGACAGGTTGCACAAACTTTACATGGGTTTTTTGTATGGTAGGTGACCATGAGGGCTGCTTGAACTTGCTAAGGAAACTTGGAAAAAATGATATACACCATTTTAAAATGTGATAGAAAACTACATTAGTGTACAGAAGTTAAGTTAAAACTAATAATGACTACAGTTAAAGAGGGCATGCAGAGAACCCAGGAAATGCAATGCATTTATGATAGAAATGGCTATCTTAAAGACTTTAAACCAGGAGATCAGGAGTCATTGTTAGAGCCTCCAGGGAAAATGCATTAATAGTCAAATGGCTAGGCCATTTGAGATGATGGAAAGAATAAATGCAGGTAACTATAAGGCTGAACAATCGAGAAACAGAAAAACTGAGCAAATGTATAATTGTAACATTATGAAAAGCAGTAAAGAATTCTGCAAACAGCCTACAAGCTGAAATTCATGCAAGACAGACCAAGGAATATCTGCCTGAGTTGCAGTTATAGGAATCAGTGTCAAAGTCCAAAAGAAAGAGGTAAGAGAGTTTTTAAGGAAAAATGAGTATTTTCAGAGATGTTTGAGAGAACTATCCTAATGAAACATAAATTAGAGAACATTAGACTGAGAATTTATGGAACAGAACCACGAGAAACATTAAGAGAAGAGGTTCAAAAAAGGCTTACTAAATGTGACAGGAGTCACAGAGTAAATGCAGATGGAAATATTAGATTTTGTAATGACTTTAAGAAACTGAATAGCATTTCAAAGTTGGATAGCTATCCAATGCAGATAATTGATGTGTTGATAAAGAACCTAGGAAAGGTTAGATATTTCACAAATTTGGAGTTGATGAAGATATATTAGTGCAAACCACTTACCTCCTCTGCCAAAAAAAAAAGTCAGCTTTTGTAAGCCTTGATGGCCTCTTTCAGTGCATAATGTTACCATTTGGCTTACTTGGATTTCAGCTGTCTTTCAGAAACTCATGGATAAATTACTGCAACCCCATTCCCAATATGGTATGGGATACCTGGATGATATAGTCATTCATTCAAAGGACTGTGAATCTGTCTTAAAAGTGCAGGCTGTGTTGGAATCATACCTCTCAACTTCTTAAAACAAGAAATCTGGACAAAGGCACAAATAGTGGGAGGGCAAAGGCCCAAAAATAGGGACACTTTTTAAATATTGCTCTTACAATCTTAGAAAGTTGCTAGAATAATAGGTTTTGCATTAGTATGCATTTTCTGAAGGATATGAAGTCTAAAACTCACATGTGTGCAATTATTTTCTGACTTCAATCTGCAATGATTTGCCAGTGATTTGCCAGAAAACCACAATTTTATGAGAAATAGACTAAACACATGAGGCAAAAATCTTGGCATTCTGCAAAAATCATGACAATTGAAAGGTATGGTTGGAATTTATAAGACAGACAGGCTCGAATGTAAAATAATAAGAAAAGTAAACCTGGTATGCCGCAAGCTAAGTACTCAGGCAACCTTATAGTAAGGTAAGTAGTAAGACAAGAACTAGAAATGATGGAGGCCATAAAAACAGTGTTTTATCTTCTACTAGGAGACAGGTGAAGGCTTTATTTGGACTAGCTGGGTACTACAGGAAGGTTACAGTTATTGGCTGTCCTTTGACAGATCTCACAGGAAGGACAAAACCTGTCAAGGATCAATTTTCTATTTAGGCAGACAGAACATCTAATGACCAAAAATGTATCCTTTGTTCTGAACTGATTTTAGTGACTTCTGATTTTTTTAAACTGTGTACCTTATATTGGAGTGAATCTGAGGTAGATTTAAGGGTAGTTCCAACTAAGACATTCTAGGTAAGGAGAACCGCTGTGTACTATGTCAGTAGGAAGATGAGCAATGCAGAAAGGAGATACTTAGCTACTGAAAGTGAGTGTCTAATCATAAAGGGTGCTTTCTTTGCCTTGAATATTCTGTTGGTAATAGATCATGCCTCTTCTCAACAGTTAAGCAGTAGAATTGATAGTAAAACCAAAAATTGCCAGTAAGTAGTATCCTTCCAACCCATCACAGACCCATCATAGCTAACAGAAATGTTGATGGGTTGACTAGAGTCTGCAATCCATTATTATGATTCTATAACCTTTGGCTTTGTGCTGGGAGGAAGGGTAGTTGTAGCATGTTGGTTATGGAAAATGTCCATGTACCCTTAAATGTGTTCTCTATGGGATCATTATCATAGCAATACGCTAGATTGTAATATCTTAATTATCAGTTGCTATGGTAAAATAAGGCATAGTGTGGATGACTAAACTAAGGAAACAATTTCCTTACTTAGAGGTTTATCTGAAATAAGACATGGAAATGCAGAGTGAGGAAAAAAGCCCATACATGGATAAACTTTGGAATGTAATCTGTGGATTATACCCTATGGAACTGCCTGCTTTTAGACCAGAAAGTTTAGACAGGGTAAAGCCTACAGTTTTGACCTTTCATTTGATAATAAGACATTCTGTATCCTGGAAGGGTGGCTGTGTATTCTGAGAATATTATGAAAACCCTGTCTGCTTTATTTTGAAATTTCAAAGCCAAGTGCGTTAATATTTTAGTTTGTGGATTTGAACAAACCTGCATTTTTACAAATGCCCTACCTCAATATCTTCTTGGAACTTCTCTCTCTCTCTCTCTCTGTATCTATATATTGAAAGGCATAACGATGTGGCAAGACTGTTGCATTGGGGATTGTGCAAACATATTATTGGAGTAGCTCTAAAACATTGGAAACAAGATCTACAACACATTATAAACTAATGCTAACATTTATATCACATGGGATCACCCATTACCAACAGTTCAAAAATTAGATGCGAGAAAACCAGATAGAGTAGTCTATGAAAAGAAGACAAAAGTTGCATCGATCATTGAAATTGCTAAAAAAAAAATCAAAAAATCACTGTAATGGCTGGAAATGCATGCTACGTTTTTTGGACTGCGGCATAGAAGAGAAGCATCTCCATATATTCTTTAATTATTTACATCATGATGGGACTTAGGAAGTAATCATGTTGAGAGCTTTTGATTGTCACAAGATAAATTCAAGAGTCTATACCGTGATTAATGTAAATGAAGAACAGTTCTTTCTAGCTGAACAGGCTCTTACTATAAAACACTTGTAGCAAAATATGTAGTGAAATTGCTGCCAGTGCATATCTTCCGATGGATATTTTCTAATGTTTGTTTATTCATTAAAAAGAATCAGGCAATCAGGCATAATAGTACTTAAATTTGATATTGGGCCTCAAAAAGGCAGCTGGTAAGGGGTTTGTAGAAGAAACAAGATTATTACACAGATAAACGGTATGATAAGATGGTACACAAACAACAATGCAGCATTTTAACTGGAGAACAAAAAAAACAAGTTTACAATACAACAGGTAAACATTATAACTCCTTATAGTGTAGAAGCATTTTGAATAATATATATATATATATATATATATATATATATATATATATATAAAAGGATTGAAGATTAGGGACTTCAGAACTAAAAATGATTCCTGGTATATGCAAATATTTCTATAGGTCAAAAAGGAGTGTAGGCAACAGTTAAATGCATTAGCACATTGTGTAAAATTAGTTGGATGACTGCAGTAACAGCACTCTGTTTTTTATAAATAAAATAAAATTACTCTTTTTTTTTCTTGCAAAAAGGAAAGAATATGAGCTTCAGCCTCTCCCTCCCTTATAGGTCCATAGCTATGAACTCTCACATACAAAGATTTTGGAATTCATTGTATGAACAGGCGAGAGGGGAAGGAAGTCTTTACCATGGAGTGCAGGACATATCACTGTACACAATTAAGCTGTCAGGAGATTGTTCCATTGTCAGAATGTGCAGTTTTTGTGAATATACAGCTGGCTGCATATTAGTTAGTACAGCCTCCAAGATGTTTTTTTCTGAAGAGAGGTGGAATACGTAGGTACTACACAGATCTCCAGCCCTCGGAATAAACTGAAAATAAAGAACTATTGATTGGTAGCCTTTCCTATTACTAAACCACTAAGGCTTTTGGAAACTACTTACAATACCAAATAAATAAATAAATAAATAAATAAAGGACTCTCAGAAATTCTGATACAAAAATCTATTACCTGCTGTTGGAAAGAGCTAAGGCCGGTCTGTATTTATGGGAAGGACTGACTTAATACCCCCACCCAGTTAGTCAATTATTAGTCTGTAAGGAACTGAAGAATCAGTGGTTCTCAGAAGGTGAAAATGATAAGAGGTGTAATAACAGCACCTATGGCTGTTTTGTTACTATTTAGGAAGAACAGCGATAAGAGGTGTAATAACAGCACCTATGGATGTGTTGTTACTATTTAGGAAGAACAGCGATAAGAGGTAACAGCACCTATGGCTGTTTTGTTACTATTTAGGAAGAACAGCGATAAGAGGTGTAATAACAGCACCTATGGATGTGTTGTTACTATTTAGGAAGAACAGCGATAAGAGGTGTAATAACAGCACCTATGGATGTGTTGTTACTATTTAGGAAGAGCAGCTGAACATGCTGAATGTCATAGATGTGCTGTGCAAGGGCAAATCTCTGAATCTCATTTAAGGCTTAACTTTATATTAGTCACTGATGATTTCTAGTGGCACCTAATAGTTTAACTGTTTCTTTTGTCTTATTTTAGGCAGGCACACCTCACTCAGTGCTGGGTGCTGTCAATGTAAGTTTACAGAAACGAAGGGTAAAGGTTTGCAGAGATACAGTGAAGTGGTAAACATTTATCTGTTACCACTACCATGATTTCAAAGATTTTTGAATGACTGTTAAGTATGGACTGGGTATCTTAGCATATAGATAGCAATCTTAGCTGATATCAGATAGCTGTATATGAAAGTTTAACTCAATTAGCACCAGACCCTGAATTTTGAGTCTTGCAACAGAAATCTGATGTACAAGACTGTATGGGTTTGAAACGCTAAGCTATTTAACAGAGTACCTTCCTAAAATATTTTATAATTTATCTAATACATATTAAATCCACTCCAGCTAGCAGCACTGCTGATGTAATTGATATTGACCTAGTTTCTAACCCTCTGCAAGGCCCCCAAGCAATTAATTAATCCACAAAATTCCCTAGGTTAGACTTGTATAGAATTATTTTACATTACAGTTGCTTTACGGCAGGAGGTTTGTCTGTTCATTAGGTGCATGTAATATTTCTCCTTTATCCCTACCTTCACCCTTCTTCTTTCTGTAGCTGCCTTTCCATTTTACCACCCTATGCCATCAACCCCAGTCTAACTTTTAGCAAGTTACAGATTCACAGTCCACCACTGAATCTTACAATAAATTTCATGAATCGACTCTCACAAGAAAAGCATTCTTTTACAAAAAAAAAAAAAAAAAAAAAGCAAATGGAATGCCAGAAACTTTTCAAAATCCATACCAAAGTATAAAAATGATTCACTTTATCAGGTTCTGGCAGCGGTACAGAGTAGTGGTCTTGGGTCTTCTAGCTGAAAAAAGTAAGCTCTATGATACTAAACTGAAAATATACACATTTATCAGGTAGTGCTATGTACTTGCCTTTCATTTTCAGCCACTTAAAACATGCATTAGTTATCTTAAAGACATTGCCCAAAGAGGACTGTTGATCACATGCATTTAACTTGTCTCATGATTTGTTGTTCTGCGCGTGTGATATAAATCAAACTGCACATACATTTCACGGTGTAGTCCATCACTTATAAAACCTTAGAAATTTATTCCAATAACAACACCCTCTACAATCACTCTCCTGTGCTTAAAATCAAAAGTAGGAGAATATTCGCTTTCCTTTAGTATTCAGACCTAAGATCTCCAGCATTCCATGCTGGATTAGTTGATTATATATATCATCCGTGAGAATGTTCAATAAAATTAATAGGTTTTACATTTAATATATATTCGTTAAAATTCTAGCAAGTTAGAGATCATAAGAGGTCATTAGCCCAGAAGGATACTGTGCAGTTAAGTGCCAAGCAATAAAGATTATTCAATGATATCACAGCAGTCTGATTCTAAAGAGGAAAAGAAATGGATTTTTAACATTGGAACCAGAGAAACGTGTTTTGACTTAGGGATTAAAGCCGCCAGACAGCATGTCAATAAACTTGCACATGCTAATCATGCTGTGTAAGGTGTAAGAGTTGCAAATACAATCAACAGAAATATGCACTGATCAAAGTGCATTACAGGAGTCCATCTCATGCAGAAAAGTTGTTTTCCCCCACATTCCTACAAGTCCATGAATTTCTCATTACTTTAAACATTCTGGCACATCTGGCCTTTTTGATATATGAAGTCATAAAAATCAGGTATGGTGTTTTGCAGTTAATGGCACTCATATGGAGTTGCCACCTTTTTCAATGCCCAAAGTACAACATATTTCATAGAAACATATGATTTGGCAGCACAGGTTATACTGTTATCCAATAAAAAAGACTTACTGATGTTTAACTGTTATTGTTTCTATTATTTAATATTAGAGTAATGTGTTTCCGGTATGACATCATTGTATTCTCTACAAAGAAGAAGAAAATAAGAAAATAAATTTTTTCCTATCTAAGCTATCAGGACATTATTATTTTTCATGTCTTTCTGAGGATGCTATCTGGTGTCTTATGACACCCTTCCATAAACTACCTGATCACCAATATATCCCTTCTAGCCATTTAATATCCTGCCCTCCTCTTTGCCTCACTTCCCTACAGAGTAAACAGGGGCAGGTGGCACAATGTATTTCTCTTTTCTCTCACTCTCTCTCTCTCACTCTTTCGCTGTCCATGGAAGCAACCTGTCAGCAAACTAACTCAGACCTTTTTTGGCGCCTTTATTGTCTGAACTCTAATTTAGAACAAGAACAGAAATGTGCAAGAGGGTTTTAAATCATTGTCATATGTAATTTGGTAACCCATTTCTACAATGTCTGGCATCATTTTCCCCCAGGGGATTTCTAGTACCTTATATATAAATACTTATACATTTTTAGTCTCAAAATATAGAATTCAAAAAATTAAAGTTATATTTTCAATACTGAGTAACAAATGTGCACAAATATAATTTTTACAGATATGTGCATAAATGGAGAAATGCATATCGACAAAACACAAGCACAGCTACACATTAGACACCCGTAATGTATTCACTTTGTTCACCTCCTTGCCAGATGAGTCATTTTTGAAGAGTGGTGCCCCAGACAATGCTGTCAGCCACAACTTCTTCCAAACACAACAGTTACCTAGCCACTGTTCTGGTTTGGCTGTCTCTGAAGCAAGAAATAAAGTTTGCCTCAGTCATTTCAGTCTGTGGTGTACTTTTACAAGTCAGCTCTCTTCATTTAAAGCAATACATTTTACATCTGTCCTAACATTTTTTTCAGTTGTGAGTGCATTAAGGACAATAAGTATATGATGTAAATATTTCTGAATGGGACACTTTAATTTATTTTAGAAACTTGAATAACTTTATCAAATCTACTCTCATCTTACAGTTGCACAGAACATACATTCAGTTATTTTCCTCTCCGTTCAACCTGATCAAAGATACCTCTGGCCTTGTATTTCTGTACTTTCAGCAATAATAGTTTCAATCTTCTTTTTGTTAAGAACTCTAGGAGTAAATTAATTACTAAATAAGGCCAGTATCATAATTTTAAAATCCACCTTTCTTCTTGTTTGCATGTATGCCTCAATGCACTGATACTGATTTGAGAGAACAGGTTATAAACCAAGGTATCTAATTCTCAGAATGTACGTTCCCCTATGTGTTCTATATTTGCATTCTTACTTCAAAAAGATTATGCACCCGACTCTTCTTAGATGACCATATCTTACCAGAAGACAATGATGGTTATTCTGCATATAACAGCTTCTAAAAGCATCTTAGCAATAGCATATGCACTATATTTATTTGCTTTTGTTTCATCTGGCATTGTTTTATAATTAAAATTGTGCTGTATAAGATGTGAGGTCAGCTTTTGCAACTGTTTGCAGTCAGTGCTGGCATGTGCTACTGTAATGTTATATTTCATACATTCTTTTGCAGACATTAATACATCCCCCTTAAGGCTTTAATATAATTTGCTTTGTTTGTATGTTAGAAGAAAGCTTTCCTGTTTTAAAATTCTATTGATGTTTGAATGCTCTTATTTTTCTAAATTTATTACATACTTATCATCATCTTCATGCATGCAATATGCTATGTTATATTGCAATTAAATTTACCTTTTCTAAAATTTCCTCTAATACAAGCATCAACAATTTTGCTATAACACATATCCAGTGACCAAAGTTATAAATAAAAGAATGAGAACAAATTAAGGAGTTTGGCACATGCACATTTTAGCAACTGAGTTTTAGTACTAAACCAGCTTTCATAACTCTCTGCACCTTTACCTGATTTCCTCACTATCTCTTCTCTTTTAAAACTAGGTAACTACCACAGACAGAAACAACCTCCCCATATTTCCTTCTCATTCCTGGGGATAACCATACAGGGCATATTTTGGGGTGCTTTGTTAATGACTTCTGTATTTTTGAAGTTGATTGCATTGATCATTATTTCTCCTGAAAGATAGGTTCTCTGATAAGCTGCAAACACTTCTGTGAAAATACTTTACAATATTGCATCACTTGTAACTATTTTCCAGCCTTGTGCATTGGTGAGGGGTTTTCCAGCAAATTAATACCTCTGCCATGTGGTCTTCATCTGTTTGGCTGCATGCCCAGTGTTGACATTAGAAACCCCTGCTTCACACATGACAACTGGCTGATGTGGAAATAATTATGATCTAAAAGTCACAGGATTATGGTGTCACTTGCAGAGAAACAGTTAGAAGTGTGGAGCATTCTTTATGAAAAGCACACCAATAATGATTTATGACATGAAGGTGAACGCTATAGTCGAACTGTTATGGTTACATAGTAGTACCATTATAACAAAGGTTGAATACATTTTTCCATGCTGAAACTACCAAGTTTCTGTTTAATAGCCCATACATATATGACAGGAATTATACTAAGTTTTGAATGTACTTTTTTTAGCTCAACTTTGACATATCATGATACATTCCAGACATATGTGGGTTCTGAAATACAGATATTAAATACATAAGAGGAATTTATTTATTTATCTGTAGGTATGGTTACTTTCATCAATGTACCCAAATGTCGATGTTGCTAATGTCAGCAAATGCAAATGTAGACAGTTTGTAGGTTGGCAAGTCCCCTGTTCTCCCCATATGGGGGGGCTACACCACTCACATCCTTTGATTATTATATATACTAACTTGAGTTTGCACAGTTCAAAAAGGGGGGGCATATTCCCCAACTCCAAAGAATGTCAACCTCACACATCTAGCAACAGTCTGTTTTGTCAACCAAAGTGTGTCAACAAGTAGAAGTCAAAAATCTGGGAGTTTCAATAATCGAACCCATACACAAACACAAACATAAACACACACATAAAACTCTAGTGTTCGTGTTTCTCTGCTATTGTTCTAGGAAACTGTAGGTGACTAATATTACATGCTCATATTTATATTAACAATTTTAAAATCATGCTACATGTGAGTAATTTTTTAGCTTGCATGATGGGGCTCTTGGATTTTGTTCAGTGTAGCTGAAGGAGTAAATGCTGATTGTATAATATTTATTTATATTGTTCTCATTTTTATATTTTTTCTAAATAACTCAGCATCCAAGCAACATAGACTGAACTGGTTAGCCTCATATGAAAGCTCACCGCTGTGCAGCCAAAATGTACCTTACAGTATTAGTGTAGCCTATGGGGTTATTGAGATATTGAACATTCTGTGGGTTGGAAGACAAGTAGATTCTTCAAGAACCCCACTTCCTAGGGGTGGATGGGTCTATTGCCTGTCTTTAAACCCTGGAGGTCCTCATTTTCTAGTTGTCTTCAGTTGAAACATTCTTAACAAAACATCGACATTAATATTTACTGTGTCTACTGTGATTATAAAATCAAATTTAAGACTTAGAATCTAATGTGTTCTGCCACAGTAAAATATGTGTTGAAACATACACTAGGCAGGGAAAGTGTGCTGATGAAAATGGGCACAGACATGAATGACAGGAATGAAGAAAGAGAAAGAGAGCATGTTAAATATAACAATATACCCAAGATAGGATGTGTCAAGGTATGTACATTTTCAAGGCAAGTCAGTAACATAACATTAAGCACATAAGTAGATAGCATAGTACGTGCTGCTGTTTACATCGCCTGTGTGAGTATATTTATATCATCACACATTATAGTATATTATGTGATGGTAACACAAGGTTAAATATTAATGGAGATGAATGGTTGTGATGTAAACATCACTGACATGATCACTGGAGAGGGCATTTAGTAAGGACTGTTTGCAAAGTAGGAGGTATGTGCACATTGTGCAGGTCTGCAAAATGACTTGCTTGAATATGACTGAAATGTCAGCATACCTCTCAAACAATCATGGACACATAGCAACAGACTCATGGACAACTGTGGAAAGAAGCAAGCATAATCAAGGACAGTTTTAAAATATTAACATCATTAATCTGTGACACTGACAGAATATGTGAGTTTACGTTATTATACATGTTCTGCAGAAATAGAAGTGCACAGCTGTAAAGATTGTCAGTATTCTATAAGTGGAATTCACCAGCCCTTCCCCCAAAATGACTTATGTTTGGAAGGGTTAAGAGGGACAGTGTCAAACTTGGAGTTGAAATAAGTGGCAATCCTGGCCAGCTGAGAGGTTTGCATGATACATGAGCCACAAGCCACACCTGCAGGAATCAAACCCATGCCATCAATGTTGTCAATGAACTGTGTATTTACTGAGTGCAACACAGAAAGATGGATCACATATGCATCTTGTAGAACACCTTGAAGGGAAGTCTGCACAGTCAAATCCTAATGGGTATGTATCCCAAAGAATAATCCTATATGGCTTATATGCGTCCCAAAGAATAATTCTGTATGGCTGACAAGATGTGTGGGAGACCACTGTGCCAATTGTGATACACTTGACTAAAGCATCCCTGGCTGACATAAGGATCAGCCATATGGGTAACACAAACAACACACTACTATGAGTGGATTCCCTGCACACAGCTGGGTATTGCATGGCTCTGCCACATGTAATATCAATGGATATTGTCTGAAGCATCTGCAAATGATGTGTGAATTAAGAAGACATCCATTATAATGAATGGTATAGCAGTATGTGATGCTATATGTGATGGCAATTAATCAGCTATGCTCTTGTGCACAGAAACTACAGCAGTGCAAAGTCTAGTCTCAATAAGCGAGGAAGCTGTCACTGTGATATTGTTCACATACCAGTCAATACATGGGCACACTTGGTAAACACATGTGAAACCTCAAGACATGTACCACATGATCACTGTCCCCCGACATTGCCAGTGAAAATGTTATACTGCCATGAAATCCTGACATGCATGCATATGTGTTCTTGCAAAATTTCAAGGGATAGTACTGATGTGATAAACTGGTACATCGATAATGATATTGTACAGTCACACTATAGCTGTACTTAGGATACAGTTGGAATTCATAGGTTCATAGGAGAGTACTAGGCTAATGTTCCAAGATCCCATAAAAGCCTAGCCATATTTAACATGAGTTTCACAATTTTCAATAGCTCATTGAATGACGTTCCCACAGGTGTGAACATATGCTATATTGTCTAAGACCAACTGTCTCTGTCCATGAGGAACATGGGTGCAACACTAGGAGTACAATTATAATTAACCATCCATTGATCTAGGTCGCACTTGAAGAGGGTAAGGAAAGGCCTTTGCATTACATGAATGGGAAACTTATTGCAGAGAAGGGGTAGTGTCTGACACACATATCTATCTCTCCAGCATTATTTATTATGTCAGAGGCTAGGTTAACATCCTTAGAATGAGTGACCCTCATGCAGTTTACTTTAAAAATGTATAACATTTCCATCAGGGCCTGATTGGAGACTGCCCCACTGGCCAGACAAAGATCGACCCTTCGTAGTCTGTAGGGACAGAATATAGTGCTAGGGCTTTTAATCTTTCAAAGTAGGACTAGTGTTTACATCCTGTATGGTCCTTGTGAAAAAACTCTGGGGTTGCTGTAGTTATTGCAGATGTGTAGTGAGCTGCATGCTAAAGGGTGCATTGTACTCAATTATTGGTGCGATGAGAGTCGAGTACAATGTAATTATAGCATCTTTTGTTCTGGATGCCATGCCCATACTTATGAGTTGTGCCACATAGAAGGGATTTATCACCACTGTGGACACATGGTGGCTGAACTTCCAATTACTATGTACCCGAGCACCCAGATCACATAATACTGAGTCTGCTCATAGGGCTGTGATGTCTATATTGTAATTAGCTTGGTTATTTGCTTTACAAAAGGGCATAATTATGCTTTATTGACCATTTAGTGCAGCTCCATGGCTCTGGCAACAGTCATTTGTGTATGTTATTATTTTGTGCAGTATATTAATAGCATTAGTGGATTCAAGGACTGTCCACAATTTGCAGTCATCTGCAAAGTTGGTCAGGTAAAGGCTGTCTAAGTTTGCCTTGACTTCTAGAAATTAAATACCAAACAGGGAAGGGCCTAGTACAAAACCCTGTGGTACTGCTCTCTTGCTAGAGGTGAATTCCCACCCTTTGACAGCATGTGTCCTGTCAGTGAACCGTATGGTTATCCACTTGGTGACATAGCGGTTTAATGCCAAATGAGACATTTTCTTTCTACTACCTGAAAGTGTAATTTTGTAAAATGTCTTAGCAAGGTCAAGTTAGGTGGGATGCACAGTCTTTCCCTCATCCATGGCCTTGGTGACCTTCTCAAAGAAGTCAACCAGATTTAACAGATATGATCTAGCCTTAACGAATCAAAAATGGGTTTGGTACACAGTTGGGAGATTACCTATGTTCTTGTTGATAAGGTCCATGATGATTCTTCCCATTGCCTTACAGATGAAGCTAGTCAGGCTTATGAATCAGGCTTTTTTTTTGTTGAGTGATGGTCTACCCTTGTTCAGACTGATAACTGTTGCTGTCCACCATCCACCATTCTGCCAGAACATAGCATGTCTGGAGGCTGTAGTTAAGTAGAGCTCCAGCTGTGCATGCTAGGTCAGGGTTTAAATTATTGAAAAGGCAAGGTGGGATGATGTCAGACCCCATTTATGTGGTGTTTTTGGCCTGAGTGCACAGATGAGCTGCTTTCTTGTGGTGATGACTAGTGGAGATGGGGAATGAAGTCTGGTCAAAATCTGTTAGCTAGTAGGTTGTCTATTGCCTCTAGATGACTATGTGTGGTGCCATATTCAACCATCTCTATGCATAGCTGTGTATTCCCCTTAAGAGTTCATACTTAGTTAAAAATATGATTTGTGACAACATCTCTAAATACAACCTTGGGTATGCATCACATGCCACACAGTGGAATTGTTAACACAGTCATACAGCTCTACCTATTTCATGTAATTAAATCAATTCCACATCATATGCCTATAAGGTTATCATTGGAAAGGTGTGTGAGGGCTCTGATACCATATATTGACACATGACAAATGAGGTGGATGTGGTTCATGCAGAACAGTTAATGACACAAATGCTGACAGTCACACAATGCTGCTGGGTAGTACCTGAATAATCATTGTGAATAGCAATGCAGTTGTGCATACAATGAATTCACCAAGGTTGCACTTGACTCTGAATTTGCTATATGTCTGTGTATATAACAGCATTACAACACATGGATGAAACAAGGCTTATGTGGCCACGTAATCAGTATGAAGTAATATTGCTGTATGTCATATAGCATTTCATGATGGTAGGTATATACATGCATACCTGTGCCAAAATGCAATTGTCACAGTGATGGTTGAATGAGAACTGTGTATAATGATGATATACTCCACTAGAGGAACACATGCTTTAATAAGGCAATGATATGCATACCATCATCCCATGTCAATAGTCCTCAGGGGGCATATTACTACAGCAGTTATGGAAGGAACTTGTAATCAAATAGCAGCAGTGGCTATGAATAACTTACCTCAGATAATAGATTGGAATAAACTGCTGTAGGGCCACCTTACATCCACACCTGAACATAGCACATGTGTATGACAGCAACATTGACATATGCAATGTTAATAGTTCATATGGCATTACTTGGATAATGGCCAACATTACTTAAAATCTTAGCCATTATTATACTCTTTAAACCAAAATCGCTATACCTATATGATGGAAAATAATAGTGGTATGTCCATATGTGTGTATGTGTTTAATTGTATTACATACTGCCTCTCTCTATATGTGACATGTGCACCACCCCATGACAGAATTAGCAATCACACATCCGGTGGTCTGGAGATGGCTTGCAGAGGTTCATGGAAGGACTCTGCTCCATGATGTGTGCATGCATCTTTGAGATGATGACATCCTCCAGTGTTCTGCAGAAAGGAGTTTATGTGGACAGAGGGGTAAAAAGGAGGTTGGATTCATGGGGCTATGTTAAAGGCTATCCTGGATGGTATTCCAATGAAGAGAGATAAAGAGATCATATAATAACTGCAATATAACACCAACCACGCACACACAGCAGTTGACAGAGGTGTGTAGGTATACAAGATGGATTCCATACAACATACGACTAGCATCACCACAGATGTCTGATTTTAACAGTGTCACATCACGCTGCACTTTGTAGTTGATGACAGTATCATTGTATGCTGAGAAGATGTTAGGAGGAGTGTCTGATACAGATTTGGAATCACATCTCTATGTAAAATTGTCTCCACACTAATGTTTGATTGAACACACACACACACACACACACACACACACACACACACACACACTCACACACACACACACACACACACACACACACACACACACACACACACACACACACACACACACACACACAAGTTACATGATGTGTGATTAAAACCCCTATCTATTAAACTGCATGAGCTAGAGAACACAGTAATTAATGCTTGTGTCAACACAGACATCTGACTGTAATACTATCAGGGTGTAATTTATAGGGGATCACATAATCATTGTATGTCAAGAAAAAGATGTTTGGAAGAGTGATTGACATAGCCATGGACTCACATGCCATTCTAAAACTGTCTCCAGATGTATACTTGCATGATCATGCACACATATGTTGACTGCTGTGAGATTAGATCCCCTACCTATCCTGTTAAAGAAGAGAACAGAGTATTTAATGCTTGTGCCACAGCACGTCTGACTTTCCAAGTGTCATAGTACACTTTATAGCAGATGCCAGCATCAGTGTATGGTGAGTAGAAGATGTTGGTAAGAGTGTCTTACATAGCTGCATAATGACATGCTGCTCTAAAACTGTCTTCTGAGTGAACACACACAAGTTGACTGTTGTGAGATTAGAACCCCTACCTACCTAGTTCCACAAGCTAGACAACACAGTACTTAATGCTATTAGCATGGCGCAACTCTGAATTTCACAGTGTCAGAGGATACTTTATAGCAGATGACAGCATCAGTGTATGGTGAGAAGAAGATGTTGGTAGGAGTCTCTTAAATAGCTGGGTAATCACATGCTGCTCTAAAATTGTCTCATGACTGACAGTTGACAGTACACACATAGACACAAGTTGACTAGTGTGAGATTAGAACACCTACCTACTTCCACAACCCAGAGAATGCAGTAGTTAATGCTAGCACCACAACACAAATCTAACTTTCATATTGTTAGACTACACTTTAGAGAGGATGACATCATCAGTATATGTTGAGAAGAGGATGTTTGGAGGGCTGTAAGAAATTGCTGTATAGTCATGTATCACTGTAAAAAATTTTTTCTGAATGATATTTGAGGGAGGACATTAGGATATAGACTAATGCTCTTCTGGCTATGCACACACACAGTTCAACATAGAGACGCACACAAATGGACTGCTGTGTCATTCAAACCTTTGCCTAACCAGTTATTCCAGCTGGAAAACACAGTTCCTAACATTCATGCCATCACAGAAGTCTGATAGTATCATTTTCATAGAGGTCTTTATATAGGATGACATCAGCATAATGTCACAGGTAACATATACTTTTAAGAGACTTGTGTGCAAAGGCTGGACTTCAGATTTGATTTTGTGATTGCAATGTGCAAAAATACATTTAAAGAGATCCTGACAATATCAATGTGATATGATCATGGATGACCAATGCCCAGTGACAGTATAAACCCATGCCAAATGTAACAATGCAACTGTGCTCTTTTTTTCTGTAGTGTCCTTGACAGTGGACCAAATTACTGATATGTCAGTTACAAGAGCATTGCTGTAGGACAAACATGACTCTGAGTAATATGTCTTCAGTGAAGCACACATCCGTGTCCTTCTCTTGTGTTTATGAATACCTTTCTATGTGATGAAAGGTAACTGACTAATAAGCATAGTAAGACATGCTAAACACATCTTTACACAGTACATAGTCTAGAAACTCATTTGTACAGATAATGGCAAAGTGTTAGGACACATGTGATTCCCATTTCATGAACTCAACTTGAATGTTTTCAGTACTTCAGATGTGTTATGATAGAAAATATAGCTGACAGGTACTATACTGTTCATTCTGTAGTTTATATTGGAAATATTGTGTCATAAGTTTTATCACATAAATAACTGTTGCTATTGCCTTCCATGTTTGCAGGAGTTAAGCAACAAGCAACTGTGATTCTCTACTTAAATGAAAAAAATAGTAATATGTCAATTTGGTTGGCCTCACTCCATACAAACAGGCTAAGTGTTAATGTGCAGTCGTCAGCACTATGGACAGTACTCAGTGTGGAAAATACATCTGTTGTCTAGCTTTCCGTGTGGCACCAAATGTAATAGCAGTGAGCTCCTGGTCAGACCACAGATAAGGCAGGGTTCAAATTCAGATAATTCTCTATCTCTTTTTTTTTTTTTTTTTACAAATGGTGTCATAATGGCATTAGCTGAGTAAATGTGATCAGGACTTCAAATGTGATAAGCAATGACTATAGTAAATAAGTGTCTTCCTCAAATTTCATCAGTAATGCCTCTCTCAATACAGTTGTTCAACTATTAGTTGCTTTGCAGGCCTCACTGCAAATCCCAACTTAATTGTGTACAGCTTTCTAAACATGACAAAGTATGGTACATATTTTTAAATGATTATTATGACACAGCAGATATGCTATTTGTGTATGGCCAGATACCCTGAAAAGTGTGTGCAGTATGCTTTGTCACAGTAAGAACAATTTCCACATCACATTCGATGAACATTTCATCCATCATCACCTGAACATGACACAAATCAAATCCTACAGATGATTTAAAAACATTGCACAGAACAGGAGCACTGATAAACTATTGAATTAAGGTGTCATGTCTGCATTATCCATCAGCATAGTCAATCCAGTCTGCAGACACCATCCATCAACCTAATAGATACACACACGTAAAGATGGTTTGGAGTGATGGGATGAATACAAGGAAAGATAAATATACAGCTAACAGTGTTTTGTTTAATGGTACATTAATGGTCATTTTTTTTGTTCTGTTGTCATTATTAACCTTACATGCTGTGGAGCATGAAGTGACTGACATAATGGTAAAGAAGGCTTAGGAGAGGGACAACAGGCTTATGACAAGCAGAGCAAGGTTAGATAAGTATGTGATAGCAGTGGGAATGGGCGTCACTTCAGATACTCAATTTTGGGCAGTAATCAATATATTTATTTATTTATTTATTTAACATTTGTTAAAGCTCCAGGTTACATACAATTAGCTATACAGTGGAAAAAATAAAGCAAGACATGCAGCAAATAATAGATTTGTCATTATACAAAGTAAAAATCAATTAGTACATCAAATAATTTTTGTAGCATGCAAACAGAGATTCCAGGAATAGATCATACATCAGAAGTTTGTTATTATACAACATAGTAACAGCAAAAGAACAACATACACACTTGTTTAGGTATTTCATTAGTAGAAGTGAATGAGTTAGGATGCCAGCTTAAGAAATTCTGTCGTTGAAGGGCTGAAAGTCAGAGTGGGAGACAGGAGGTGTAGGAGCGATATGAGAACAGAAGAGAAAATTACTGGGGACAGTAAAAAGGTTAAGTTAATAGGATGAGGAGATAGTAGACAGACTAAAGGAGAGGGAATTAAGTCTAGGGGATTAAAGGGGAAGAGAGGGAGATGAGGGAGAAGGTGTAGGTGGAGACATTTGGGGGGGGTCATTATATACCTCCATGAGAACTCATAACTATGGCAAATTTTAATATGTGGGTAATTAAAAATATCATACACATATATCTTCACACTAAAAATGGTGAAAAAATGTATCTGGAATTGAATCCTTGAAGTTACTGTGAAAAAAATCTTCAGTCAAGTGATTTATGTCAACACTTCACATAGGAAGCTGCATTATCCTATATGCAACTTTCTAAATAACTGTCAGAGTAAATGTTTCAAAGTACTGCATTTACTTTACTTTAGCACTGTGCTCCTTTATCTCAACAAATTTAAGCAGAATTGAGATAAGAGAACCGGACTTGTGTAGCTGATGGCAAAAACTCACCAGATTTTGCTATAGGACATGAAGAGCCATTCACTGCTGCTTGGTAGTGGTTTGCGATGCTAAATTCCATGCAAGTATAGAAGACAAAAAGTGAAGGCTTTATTATTTGCCATTTCTGGCCATGTGTGATGTGTGATTCTATTTTTTGACCAGATTAAAGGTAGGAAAATGGGTTAGATAGGAAACTGGTGAAATAGGGGGAGGCAAGCAGGGGAAAGAGCAAAGGGGAAGCAATAAAAGTATTTGCAGGAGGGAATTTGGAAATAAACATAGCTATCCACTTCTTTAACATTGTAATGTGAACATGTATGGAAAATTGGATGAATTTGGACTGTCACCTCAACACAGATGGGTGACAACAACACAATCATGTTGTATAGCCAACTGGACCAAATCAAGTGTGTCAAGAAGACACGTATGTGAAGTGGACATCTATGTATGGGACATTTGGGGGGAGCATTTAAAAAAAAAAGCATAATGTTGGGGAAGGGATATAAGAATGTCAGGATCACGTAGGGTAGGTGAGGAAGCAGGTGGAGACAATCAAGACAAACAAGACAGACACAGAGATGGTGATGGACACAAATGTTTGGGGACACCATGATTGGGGATGGATATGGAATATTGGAGGCACATTCCACTCAAGCATGGGAAGAGTGAGAATCTAGTACTGACCTTCAGAACTATCATCACTGCCCCCTTCCTTGGTCTCTGTGAGATTGCTTGACATGAATATTTTTTGCATTCTAAGGAACAACCTCTACAGATAGCTGAGGCAGGCACCATTGCAAGTTTCTATCATATCATGTACCATCCCTGGCAGCTTTTGGTGGGTGATGTAATCACTGCCTTCACTAATACTCCTGGAGGGTATCAATGCACCAGCAGCTGGGGCAATGCTACCTGATGGTTATGGGCCAACTAGTGTAGGGGCTGTGGAGGCAGCACTGCCAGGGTTCATCCCAGAGGTGCTAGATCTTGTTGCAGCAGGCAGTGGAGGGTTGGAAGGCTAAGCCACATTGGTTGGCCTACCTCCATGTGCTGAAAAACATTTAGTTTGTTGGCAGAAAAGTATAACATCAGAACAGTGTGTTCCTATTTATAAAAAAAGGAGATAAAGGGTGGGATGAGACAATAAAGAAAAGAAATGATTAGAACCGTTATATGTCACATTCAAATGCTTTATTACAATAAATATACTTTTATTATTATATTAGCTATACAGCTTTTCCAATCCAAAAGACAACTGTGAATTGTTCAAGTAATCCTTGCAATATGCAAATATTGCATATATGCTTTTAAAGATACTACATATTAAGTTAACACCATGGCATTAAAGCCATTTCTGCTGGAATTAAAATTAAAAAATTATATTTTTGGAATTTGAATGCATTTGTTATGAATTAAGGCCACCAAATATGAATACATTATTACATTTGCCTAATACAATTACCAAGAACTACAGCAGAAAGCATGCTTGTTTGCTTTTACAGTTAAGATCTGCATGCTTAAGTTGCTAGTAATGTGTAGAAGAGCAATAATTTTAATACAATCATGTTCATTTGTGCTGCATAAATACTCCTTGCCTCTTTGAGTCTTTCTAGTCTTTCAGCATGTGTCTCCCTGTTCGCTAAAATTTCCTGAGCAGCTGTAAAAAAAAGGAGTGAAAAGGATACATGAAAACATTATGCATACCGGTCTTGGTTATCTACAGCTTTCCATAACATTCAAAGTTGATTTATCTTTATACTTACACAACTGTGGGATGTCATCTATTCTAAACTCATCCAACCATGGGTTGGGTTGTGCTGCCTGCACCATTTTAGGTTATTATTTGCATAGTATACCAGTTGCACTAGAGACAGCCTTGGCTAGACTGTTTCAAGCCTCAGCCTTATACTGAGACCCACTATAGTCCCCCTGTAGCAGCCTACAGCTGTAGAGCTTTATGAGGAGCACAACAAAAATGTTGGACTCTTTCATACCTCACTTCTGTGCCCTGAATTTGGCACCATCCTACCCATCTCCTGCCGTGTCTGCACAGGTCATCTAACAACAGTAAAAGTGCTTGCCCACCAATTCATGATATGGAGGAGAGAAACATTGCCAAAAAAATAGGAAGGACATTTATGAAATAGGAAGGATAATGTGACATTTGGCATTAATTTATGGAATGTGTGCTGCTATACCTAATAACATTCTGTCCAGTGGTCAACACTGATATGTTAAATGACTTGTCTTTTAAGACATGACTTTGGAGTGGTCAATGGAATGAGTTGACATATATTTTGTGGGGACTTACACACTGTTAAAAGCAATTTGCAGAAAGTGGGATTCAAACCTATATGAAAAAGAGAATACTTACATTTCAACATAGATGTTTTTTCTTCATTGCCAAAGAAGGAATGTGTGCCAACCATGGTCATTACAAATATATACACTTTAAAGAATGAGTGGTGCTATACTTCAATTAAGCCTGTATGTATGTGAGATCGCAAGGTCCTGGCTTATGGATTCTCAAGTGCGATGCAGGAGTAATGTGCGACAATATACTGGAAATGGATATACTTGTATTACTTTCAGAATAGATTTTTGAGTTCTGATTCAGACCATACAATACATTCTGTTTTACAGCTATACTTGTGTTATGGAAGGTGTGTAGATGACTGCCAGTAAAATATGAAGTCCATCCCAGGTGTGAAAATACATTTGTAATTACATAATCATTGGTGTCATGCTACACCAATTGCACATATAATAGATATGATACCATGCGTATGCTCAATGAAATTGTCATACAATGGTATTGGTATGTAGAATTAGCATTACATTCTAATTTTTGTGAAAAATTATAGTGGGACACCCTTAATAAAAAAAAGTGCAGTGTGTAGGTTTAGAACTCTGGCTTACCTGTATTTTAGGTATGAACTTACACCTGGTGCCACAGGGAAAGCTAGGCAGCTGGTTTATTTTTTTAAACTCATTATTGTCCAGAGTGCTGACAGCTGTGCATTGCCCTTAGCCTGTTTGAGAGAAGGAAGGCAAACCAAATAAACAGTTTCAGTTTTTCCCTTAAGTAGTGAACCATATTTGCACACGGGTGTGCAACACTCAGATGTAAAAGGCAATAGCAAACATGTACTCCTTCTGTCAATACTCATTAGGATCTTTCCTCAGATAAAGTAACTACTGTTGAACTTGAACCACACTTTACCCAGCTTATCTATTCTGTACCTCAGCAGATTTACAACTTGTGCTACCCACACGGTTGGGTCACAGGTGTAATTTCTGCAGTCATTAATATCCAAGTTGCTGATGCCCCGCAATGCCACCAAATGTGTCTGCACTTCTTAAAGCAACTGACAGTGATTTTTAAATTTTTATGCATTTAACCATGTTTGTGCTAAGCCACCCACTGCACAAATGGTAAAGCCAAAAAAAAAGTTAAACAAAGGTTAAACAATTACACAGCTCTCGATTTGAGCCATAAGACCAATAAAATTATAAAATACAGTTGGAGTGTGTTATCTCTCTTTGCCACAGATACAACTTTGCAAAACCAATCAAATCATGTACATATAAGCAATTCACATTTCATCTCCAGTGTTAACAGTTCATATACTTGGACATTCTCAGCCCATTGTATGTGTAGCTAACATATTTAGTGAAATGAGTGCTCATACAATCATTTATAAATGTGTTTGCAAAATTCAGCTCTAACTTCTCTTTGTATTCTGGGCATTCTTCCCTTATCTGTGCTGTAATATCAGACCTGCTGTCTATAGTACATTTTCTATAATTTTGCTTTAAATGTGTGATAAAAATATGTGACAGTGAACAACAGTTTTCAGCAAAGTCATTAGAGTTTTGCTATTATGGACAAAAAAGTTATAACTTTGTGCTATTTTGCTTTATTTAAAACCTCACTGAAGTTCATTCCACACTTTGTAAGTGCATCCTCACTGACACACCCACTGCAGTGAAGGGTGTCTGATTTACTGTTATGTTTTCCTTCACTCACTTTAATCATTCACAGTTGCAAGCCATTACCACCTAATAATGGTGTAAAGCCTACATTATGTTTACATCAGATACACAAAGTCAGTTTGGTATTCAACAGTTCTAATCAGTAAACACCTCATTTGAATCTTCACAGTGCTCAGAGGGCTGAATCTACACTATAAAAGGTAACCATATAGCTAGGGAACTTGAAGGTGAGGAGACTTATGTATTTAGACAAAACAGAAGATTGGTATTCCTTTGAATGTGATTTCTCTGCAGGGAAGGCTTAATTTTTAATTTTTTAAAGGTATGTTTGTATTACTCAAGGACATTTTAGATTTTATAAAATGTCAGAAATGTACTTATATATCCAAGAAGAAAATGTAACTTTTATCTGTATGAACTTCTTACACTTCACTGTTGCCATAGGCAGTTTTGGCAGGCATTTACATTTGTGAGATAGACAGGTTATTGTTTCAGCACAACTATTTGCTTTTGCAATGTTCTATGTTATTGGAGACAAATGTAATACATTTTCAATGACACTGGTACTATACTTCTGAGATGTTCCAGAGCAACCTCCACAGGAATGGTGGGTACAGTGAAAAGTGACTGGCATTCATAAATTGACTTTTCGGTTGAAAAAGTATAGACATCTTGATATTCCTGTGGAAAACATGTATACATTACTTATGTGGTATTCTTTTGTTTGTACAAACTTTCATTTGTGTGTGTGTGTGGGGGGGGGGGCACTTAACATTCTGTTGTCCAAAAAGAAAAGTGCATTTCAAGTGCTTTTCTGTTCAAAATGCGTTTCTGGGAAAACATATATACATTACTTATTTGGTATTCCTTGGTTTGTACAAACCTTTGTTTGTGTGTGTGGGGGGGAGGTGGGACAACCACCTAAAATTCTGTTGTACTAAATGAAAAGTGTGTTTCAAGTGCTTAATGTTGACAAATGGTACACAGACTAATTGTTTTTGTAACAAATACATTACTTATGTGATATTTATCTGTTTTATCCTTCTCTGTTTTATGTCACATAGGATTATGGCACCTAAGCCTACAAATCCATGAAAACCCCCTTTCAGTAACACTTAGAATTAGGTCATAATACAGGCTCTGAGGCATGCAGCCTTTCTGCCTGAGAGAGGTTATTGGAATATGGCTGTCAGAAAGGAGATTTGGAACCAGTTAGTTAGTGACGTAAATGCAGTTGGTGGTCACACATGTAATTATAAAGTGTTGCATTGGCCCACTGATATGATTTCATCAGCCTGGAGGAGCAGAGTTGCAGTTGCCCAGGAACTGCTTGCTATGGGGGATGGTCCTGCTACTGAGCCACCACCAACACTAAATGAGGAGTTCCTGTCCACTGTCAAAGATCCTGACAGCTCAGTGGAGACTGCGCACCATGTGCTTGATGTCAGTGCTGATGAGTGGGCTGGGATGCTTAGTGTGTCCTAGGAGCAGCTTCCAGGTAAGCTTACATATGGCAACATTAATATTTACTTGTAGAATAAAATAAATAAATAAATTGACTACTACTTTCTGTGATACATTTTTTCTATCTGTACCTATTGATAACTTATGCAGTGATACAAGAGAGTTGTTCATTACACATGGGTGTGGGTGGATATCTCAGCCAAGTTTCAGTTACAGCTATTTCTTACAGGACATATAGGCAATTGTGTATTCACTGCCCTCCTCTGTTATTCCCATTGTGATGCTTAATTGCTGTCCTTTCCTTTCATCGTTTTCCTGTTCCAGGTTCAGCACTTAATTTGATAGTCCTGTAGTTACAACTGTTGTAATTCTAGGGCTGACTCTGTCTGATGCTAGCAGTACACAGCCATTACATGGGTAAGTGAAGGTTGCGAGCACTGCCTGGCATCAATTTTACTGTATGTATGTATGTATGTGCATAGGATGAAAGTTGTATCCATTAGGTGGTCAGCATGTGTGCTTGGCCAGAGAAAGCTCATATTGTGCATGTCTACATCCATGGGAGTGTCCCCTCTGACTCCTCACCTGAATGAAGCTATGGTGATCTTGCCAGTGGTGGTGGAATGTGTGCTTCCTCCCCTTGGTGTTCCTGTTGCAGCTGTTTTCTTAAGATAATATTGTGTAGGATAGCACAAACAGTAATAATTTCAGTGCAAATACTGGGATCATAGTGCAGTGCACCCCCTGCTGTATCTAGACACCGAAACCGTGACTTCAGCAGCTGAAACACACACTCTATGATATTTCTTGTTTGAGTCGGTGTCTCATTATAGTGTTCCTCCATGGGTGTGTGTGCATTTTTGATGGATGTCATCAGCCATGGTCCAGCTGAATAGCCTGCATTCCCCAGTAAATGGCCTTGTCAGATATCACCTCTAGTAGACCTGTGAATTGTACCTGATATGGGAGTCATGGTAACTGCTGGGGTTCCCAGTACAGACATTCAGGATGATTCCCTTAACATTACATAGTTAATAGAGTGGAATTGGTGCTTTGATCTCAATGTGCGTACAGTCTATGGTACCCAAGACTTCATGGAAATGTACTCCAGAATACAAATACTGCATAGCTATAGCTCTGTTCTCAGGGGTACAGGGAAAATATATGTAGTCACTGGCATGCTGTAGCATAACATTCAGGAATTGATGTAGGATTCTGGATACTGATTCCTGTGACACCCCCCCCCCCCCCCGCCAGCATGTCCACTGTTTGTCTCTGAAAGGTTCTTTTAGCTAAAATTCTAAGTGCTACACATACCTTAGTCTCCAACGTTATTAATTCCCCTTGATTTGGCCTTACTTTCAGTTGAGGATGACAGAGGTTGCAGGGTTCTTGGAGTGCGTCTCTATCCACCCTGTAGTGCTCTACAATTTCCACCTCATGCAGACCATGAAAAGTTAAATTGGATCTAAATACCCTCCTCCTTGTCTAAGGTCTATCATAATCATTAGCAGCCACAGCATAGACTTAAGCCTGTTGCACATACACATGCAGCAGCCCCTAACATTCTTTCTTTCTAGTGTAGTTTCCGTGGCTGTATTCCAATAGGTTTTGGAATACAAGGCAAAAATCTACACTAGGTGTACACAATTGCTTTATAGCTTGTTGAATAGCTCTGCCATCTTGGATTGGTTGATTAGCATACAGTTCCGGTGCTTATGCTGTAATTAGCATGCCATGAAGTTTACCATGTTTGTACAGCTCTACACATTGTGAATAGCTGCTTAATGAATACAAATTGATGTGCTGTTGTGTGTGTGTCATGGCTTAGGAAGCCGTGCAGGGTTTATTGAATCCTGCCCATATTTTACTTTTATGAGCAAGTATTCTTCAAACGTGTCAAGAATGAATTGCAAAATCATTCAGTAGACACACCAGCACGTCACACAGTAAACAGAAACAGAAACACACAAGCTCAGTTTTACAATTAGATTTAATAAACATGTTTGGCTAATTGAATCCTTGCAATCAATGTTTCAGGATTTGGTTAGTGACAATTTCTAAGGAACAGTTCTGATTTAATATTTTGCATTCTTTTGCTTTTTCTGCTTTTAAATGTTTACAAAACAAGCTTTATACACAAAATATAAAACCAGATAAACAAACTGATGACCACAGGTAAAGATTACTTGACCTCTCTAATGTACTCTTCTTACTTATTCTAAACTTATTTTTATTTGGCACTGCTGTTGTGATTTGCTTTTATGATGTGAGACCCCATTTCATGAGAAAAATTCTTCAGCCATATGTTAATCACCTAACTTCAGTTTCTGCAAAAAAAAAAAATACATACAAAATTGTTCTATGCAGATATCAGTACATGCATCAGAGTAAGCAGAAACACGAGCTAAATTATGCAATTATATTTAAGAAAAAAGCTTGACTGATTGTACCCTTGAAACATTTCAGGTTCTGTTTTTGTGACTAATTCTAAGGAAGCAGGGTTTGAATTTAATATTTTTACATTATTTTGCTTTTCTGCTTTATAGCTGCCTATGAAATAAGCTTTGCAATATAAAACCAGATGAATAAACAGATGACTTCAGCTAATGATTTCTTGAACTCTCTCTTCTGCTCTTTCTTTATACATTGCTTCAAACCTTATCTTTTTGGCACTTCTAATCTGTCAGTCATAGGCTCATAGGATCATAGGAGGTTACTAGGCTATTGGCCTTGAGGTCTTGAGGTCCTTATAAGCCTAGCCAAGAATTTAGCCCATGTTAAGACAAATCAGCACCCGATGCCCCTGTCCAGCAGGGACATGGGTGGAATCCTAGTTATCCAGGTTGCGCTTAAAAAGGAGTAAAGATGTACTCTGCTTGATGTGGAGAGGGAGTCTATTCCACAGATAAGGGAGAGTCTGGGGCACAAATCTGTCCTGCCAACAAGTCCTGTTGATGTCCCAGACCAGACTGAGGCCACACGTGTGGGTTACTTGAGTGGAGCTTGACTTGCGGATATGCAGCAGTCCCATCAATGTGGGGTCCATGATCACCTTGTATGCTAGACAGAGGTCACCTATGAGAAGTCTGTATGAAATTGAGTAGAGGGATAGGGCTTTTAGCCTATATGTGTATGGTAGATGTTTGAGGCCCTGGATTCTCCTGGTGAGGAACCTCTGTCACTAATTTATTCCTGTCACAAATTTAACTTTATTTATTTATTTAATGCATTTTTATAATCAGGTATACTCATCTGGACAGACCCCCTTTATAGCTTATGTTTGGGGAGAATGACTCTCAAGAAAGAAAGATACATTGGGCTGCATTCAGTAACAGCTACACTAAGTTCACTGCAGCAGCATAATAGGGAACTATTTGGTATTCATTAAACTGCTTTACACATAGTGTAGAACCTCAAAACAAAGGGAAATGACAGAATATGCTAGTGACAACATAAACAGCCAAATTACATGCAAATTAACTAATCCAACATAGCAGAGTTATTCAGAAAGCAATAAAGCAATCCTGTACACTCAGTGCTCACTTTTGCCTAGAACTCCAAAACCCTTTGGAATATAGATGCAATTTCACTTAGAAAACAAGTGTTAGGGGGTTGTTGCTACTATCATTATTCAATTTGTGTAACAGGCTTTAACTCAAGGTACCACTACCGCTGCCAGACCTCAGGCAAGAAGGATGATGTTTAGACCCTGTTTTGCTTATAATGGACTACATGACACAGAAAATGCAGAGTGATTCAGGGAAGACAGGTGATATGATAGAGGAATTATCCATCCTCTGCCAACCCCACCACAGGCCTCAGGGAAATCATGGAGAATCCATCCTAGTGTAAACAAAACTAGCTACTGGCACTTTCCAGAGACCCACAGGGGATATATTGGGGTGCCACTGGCAATAGTCTCAAGAATATTGCATCAGTTTTTAAATGCAGTGCTACAACGCACATAGGATCACATCTGTTTCCATGCACCCCACAGGAGAGAGCAAGAACCATGCGGGAATTTTATGCAATAGCACTCTTCTCTGAAGTGTTGGGGGCCATAGATTATGCACATATAGAATAAAAGGTCCACCCCATCAACAGGGAAGGTGGTACATCAGCAGAAAAGGATATCACTCTATAAACTGTTAGGTTGTGTGTAATGCCCAAGGGATCATATATGATGTCTGTGCAGGTAACCCAGGCAGTTTTCATGACTCATACATATGACATACCTGCGAGCTGTATACAAGGTTTGCTAGGGATGACTTTCCATAAAAGGCATTTAGTGGGGGATGCAGATTAGGCACTTGAGGCCTGACTCATGACACCCATGAAAAACCCACACAACCCACCCAAACAAAGATACAATGAGGCCTATGCTCAACTAGAAATATAACAGAAAATCTGTTTGGATGTTCTAATCAAGATTATGGTGTCTGGACACATCAGAAGGTATCCTGCAATACAAATGAAGCACCTCTGCATATGATACACAATATAATTCTCAGTAAACAGCTTCAACAAAGGACAGAAAGAGACACAGAACCACAGTTTCAAGCACCATAGGCAGGGATGGCCAGCAGCAACAGATAGAGAAGAGGAGTCTCAGCGAGAACCATCAGCTGCGGGTGGTACTAGCAGATGGATGCATGCACAATATGCCCTAGCTATGGCTAAGAGGCAAAGGATAGCACACACAATCACAACCTAGGTTAAAGCCTAAGACCCCATGCTTATACAAATATGAAAACTATTCCATGTCAAACTCTCTATCCTTTACTTAACCATGTAATGGCTGTGTTCTGATAGCATCAGACAGGGACAGCTCCCCAAGGATAGATTTTTGTACCTGCAGTAATGACAAGGTAAGTGTGGAATCTGTAAAGAAAAAAATATATAATTGATTACTCTCATATGGAAATGTGTATATGCCCCTAATTAAGGCATTTGCCTGAGGTGTACAGTCATTTCAGTAATATATCCACTGTCAGATTTTTGCATTATAGAGTTACATATTAGAGACAATAGGGTGCAGTAAGCATTTTAATTGACCAACATCTATAAAACAAGGAAAAGGTCAATTATACCTTCATCTGCAGGACTATACCAACAAGCAAGACTGAAGAACCGAATGCTTCCACTGCTGTAATGACAGTACTAACTGAAATACAATGTGGTTCAACAATTAGAAGCAATCATTCACAAATGAATATGAACAAAACATCAACAACTTTTCTTCTGTAATATATATATATATATATATATATATATATATATATATATATATATATATATATATTGATAAGTGAAAGTATGTGAATAGGCAAGCTTCAGTTGTCCACTATGCACATCATACATATATGCAAACCTAAGTAACAAGGATGTGAAGAGGGGAGGGCATGGTCAGCATCATTTGCACAGGTGTGTGGGGGGGGGCAGACGGCAAGGCTGACACCAAAGAAGTGAGTATCTGTGGGTAAGAAGCACATGTACTTATCAATAGTCAGCGTCAGTGACAAAAGATGCACACCACTCAACAGTATTGTTTACATAGCTTGCATGTGTGTGATGGCATATGGGCAAGTATTTTTTTTCAATATGTGTGTATGTTTGCATGAACCCAATCAAGCACTACATCCTGGCATCTTGTACAGGTGTGAGCTGTGCATGGTACAGTAGTCAATTCAGCATTGTTCCCCCCAACCTACATCTACCAGGAATTGGACTGCTACTTCCACCACCATTGCTAGAAATCTGGGAGCTGCTTGAATGTGAGTAATGTCTACTGGATTAGCTCTCATCACAACTGCATCCTGGACCATGACACGATGGCCGACCACATCTGGATTTGGACATGGCAATCACTGATGGAACAGTGGAAGTAGTACCACTACAAGAACCATTTCTGGCACAGCAACGTCTGCTAACACCAGATGATGTAGAAGCTCTTCAGCCACATGGATGCCCACCCTCCACTATCACATGTTCCATCACAGACATCCAGTGTGTCATTCATTCTTTCCAAGGAGTCACCCATATAATTCAGGGAGTCATGCTCATTAGTGGATGATGTTTAATACTCACAATATCTCATCAAGGAGCTGGGAGAATGTGCTTGTGCCTCCACTACGGCTCTGTTTGACAGCACCTAATGACACAATAACATCTAGAGGAAGATGGACAACAGGCTTCCTCCAAGGACCTCTACCAACCCTCCTGTGTGGCACTTCACATTGACAATGGCTATGTGGAGAATCAGTCAGCTTTGCTATCAGAGTAAACTACACTATCCTGATCAACTATGTCACCCTCAACTTCTCCTGTATCAGGGGATCCATGTCATGGGTGTGCATAGGCATACTGACTGTGGCCTAAATATGAACAGGGGATGTGAGAGCCACAGCTTCAGTGTCAGACTGACCCTCTGCACTCACAGAGTGTGTTTCTTCATCACCACTATCATCCCCAGTGGCTAGCGATACTCTGACATCAGGTGGTAGCAGTTCCAGAGTACCACTGTCAGGATCACTTATGATAACAAGCAATAAACACAACAAAGAGAACAAGCCTGTGGCTTATATTAATATTTACAAATGACAGAATTATCTACAAAATTCTATCTAGTTAGGCTGGCAGCCTTCACATATCTTCACATATCCCCCCCCCCCAGAGAACTCAAGCTAGTTTTTCAAGTGACCCTTGAGAAACGTTGCTTGAGAGGGGTAGGTATATCTGAGTATACCTTACCCCATTCCCTGTCTTGAGAGCCCATCTGCATTGGTGTTGCTAACCTCACTATGGTGCTGCACTGACATATCATATGCTTGCAACCCTAGGCTCCATCTTAGCAACTTGGCATTTTGCTGGCTGGCTTGGTGTAACCATGTTAGGGGATTGTGATTTGTAACTACAGCGAATTTTCTTCCATACAGATAAGGCTGAAGTTTCTGCAGTGCCCACACTATGGCTAGACATTTTTTTTATACAGCTGCATAGCATTCCTCCCTGGGTTGGAGCCTATGAGATAAACCACTGGGTGCTATTTTCCATATGAAAAAATCTGGCTAAGTACAGCCCCCACCCCATGGTTCGAAGCATCCACCTGCACAACAAATTCTTTGCTGTAATCTGGACTGGCTAACACGGGGGGTCCTCCCAAAGCTTATTTAAGCTTCTGGAATTCCTGCTAACATGCTGGGGTACACGCTACCTTATCTGGTCTGGTTTTCCTTGTCAGGTCTGTGAGGGGAGCATCTGTGATACTATAACTGAGGACAAACTTTCTGTAGTACCCTGCAGTCCCTAAGAATGCCCTCACCTGCTTTCTGGTTACAGGTGGTGGCCATGCCTGAATGGCTTCCACTTTGGCAGTTTCTGGCCTGATCTTACCACTCCCCACTCTATGTCCCAGGTAAGAGACCTATGCCATACCTACCTGACATTTTCCTGGCTTAATTGTCAACCCTGCCCTCTGTAGTCTGCCCAGCACCTCCCTGACATGCTGAAGGTGTTCTTGTCAGGAATGGATGTAGATGGCAATATCATTTAAGTAAGCAAGGTCAGACCCTCCTGCTCCTGCTAGGAAATGATCTACCAGCCTCTGGAAAGTCACTGGGGCATTTTTCATCCCAAAGGGCATCTTTGTGAACTCATACAAGCCAAAAGGAGTCACAAAGGCTGACCTCTCTCTAGCACTGTGAGTTAAGAGCTCATGCCAGTAATCCTTGGTAAGATCAATGGTGGTAAGATACTTAGCCCCACCCAGCTGCTCTAGGGCTTCATCTGTCCTAGGCATGGGGTAGGCATCTGGCTCTGTGTGACTATTTAATTTCCTGTAGTCTTAGAATCTGGTGCTGCCATCCTTCTTTGGCACCAGCACCACTGAGGAGGCTCAGGGACTGTTGGACTCTTGAATTACCCCTAGTTCCAACATTTCATGTATCTCATCCTTCAGAGTCTGTTTGATTCTCTCTCACACACACTATAAGGGGCCTGCCTAATAGGCCTTTGGGGTCCTGTATCCACCTGGTGCTGCAACAGGTGGATGCACCCTGGTTTCCCAGTGAACATGTCCCCAAACTCCTGTAACACTGCTCCGATTTCTTGAACCTGAGTAGGAGATAGTTGTTGGGACATTGCTACCCCTTCTACTGAGGTGTCAGTTCGAGCCTCACTGAGGAGGTCATTCACCAGATTTCCCTCAGATTCCTCCTGCAATTCACTCCAAATGCTTAGCACAAGGGCCTTCCTATCACAGTAAGGTTTCATTAGGTTAACATGGTACAATCTGTGCCCCTGCCTCCTGCCTAGCAGTTCTACCATGTAGTTAACTTCACTTACCTATCTTACCACCTTTTAGGGTCCCTCCCAGGTTGCTTCCAGCTTGTTGTGCCTGACAGAAATGAGAACCATTACCTGCTGCCCTACAGCATGCTCTCTAGATCGAGCATTCTTGTCATACCAGACCTTTTTCTGTTGTTGGACTTCTGCCAGGTTCTCCTGGGCCAAGCCCATGAGTTCCCTGAGCCTTGTCCTGAGGTTTAGGACATATGCCACAACAGACTCCTTATGAGATTCACAGTCACCTTCCCACTCATCATGAATTAAATCTAGAGGTCCCCTCACCCTATGCCCATACAGCAACTCAAAGGGGGAAAAACCTGTGGATTTCTGGGGAACCTCTCTGTAAGCAAACAACAGATGGGGCAAATATTTGTCCCACTCCCTCTTAAACTGCAAATGTCCGTAGCATGGACTTGATTGTAGAGTGTAACCTCTCAACAAGACCATTAGTCTGGGGATGGTAGGGGTGGTCTTCAGGGTGCTTCACCCCACAGTACTTCCACAGACAAGCCAGCAGGTCTGACATGAAATTGGCACCTCTGTCAATCAGTATTTCTTTTGGGAACCCTACCCTGATGAAATTTCTAACAAAACATTTGATATCTTTTCTGCCTCAATGGAGGACAAAGCCACTGCCTCAGGGTATCTTGTAGCATAATCTATCACCAATATGATATAATTTTTCCCCTGTGGGACCTGGGGTACTCAGAGGCCCCACAATATCCATAGCTACACTTTGAAATGGCTCCTCAATCACAGGCAATGTCATCAAAGCAGCTCTCACCTTCTCTCCTGCCTTGCCTATCCTTTTGGAACTGCTCACAGGTCTTGCAGTACCCTGTTACATCTCTGGAAATTCCAGGCCAATAGAAATTCTGCATAATACATCTCATGATACAGTTTATGCCCATATGACCTGCAAAGTGAATATCATGGGCTATGGCTAGAAGCACCAGATGGTAGGATCTAGGCACTACCAACTGCTGTATTCTCTCACCTTCTATCCCTCCCTCAGGGGTCTACTTTCTATACAGTAACCCTTTGTCCCAGTATACATATTCCCTGTTCCCTTGAGAATCAGGTGCCTCACTAGCTACCTGCTTCAGGCCTTGCAATGTAGGGTCTGAGAGCTGAGCCTGTCTCAACTCTTTCTTTGTAACCCTTCTCAGCTGCCCTTCCACAGGAAGTCTGACATCCTCTGACAGCGGTTCCTCACTGTCAGCCTGGGTACTACTATTCACCTCTACCTTTGCAGTCAGTCTGTCCAAGGGGAACATCAGTACCCACAAGCAGCTGTGGCTCACCTTCAGTATCACTGCCACAGAGTAGCTCCCTCCCTGAAGTAACCACCTCACCAGTCCTGGCTGCAAGTATGTAGTCTGTCTGGATCTCCCCCAGGCTACCAGACCCACATGCTTGTTCATAGGTTTATAGGTTCATAGGCTGGTACTAGGCTATCAGCCTTAGGGCCTATAAAAGCCTAGCCATATCAATTCCCTATTTCTTACTTCCATGGACCCCTGTCTAGCAGGGCGACTGATGTGTTCCCCAGGGTGAATTTCTTATCTCCCATCCAATGGTCAAGGTTCCTTTTGAAGAGGGCCAAAGAGGTGCTCTGCTTGACATGTATGGACAGTCTATTCCGGAGTCTGGAGAGTCTGTAGGTCAAGAACCTATCTCTCCAGCATGTTTTGTTCATTGTGATGACAAGGTTTAGATCACTGGAGTGTGTGGCTCTGAGGGATTGGGATTTCTTTAAGAGTAGCATGTCCAACAGCTTTGGGTTTGACATGGCCTTGTATGTTAAGCAGAGATTACCTCTGAGTAGACAATATGCATAGGGCATCTGCTTTAGGCCTTTGATTCTTTTAGTGAGGTATTTCTGCGGCCTTTCCAGTTGTTGCAGATGTCTTGAGAGGTACATACTAAATGGGGCGTTGTATTCTATAATGGGTCTAATGAGGGATGAGTACAGTGGGACAATGACCTCCTTTTTTCTTGATGAAAAGCCCTTAGTGATGAGGTGTGCCACATAGAAGAATTTCCTGACTGTTATGGTGATGTGGTTATCGAAGGTGAGACCACTGTCCACCTGTGTCCCTAAATCTCTTATCATACGTTCGGTGTTTAGTGTACTGCCACCTATGTGGTAATTCATGGGTACTTGTTTTTTCCCAAAGGGGATAACTATACATTTCTTGGCATTGAGCTTGAGCCTATGGCTCTGACATCAAGCATCTGTTTCTGTAAGGCCCTTTTGTAGAATATCCACATCATTTGAGGATTCAATAATGGCTCCCAGTTTGCAGTCATCTGTGAACTTTGTTAGCCAGAGTCCCTTAGTGTTGGCCTGTAATTCAGAGAAGTAGATGCCAAACAAGAGCGTTCCCAGGACTGAACCCTGAGATACTCCACTTGTCACTTGTCTGGAGCTGGATTTGGAGTTGGCTACTTTTATAGTGTGGGTTCTGTCAGTAAGCCAGTTGGCAACCCATCGAGTGATGTAGGGATTAATGCCCAGCTTAGTAAGTTTATCTATGATTCCAGAGTGGGGGATAGTGTCAAAGGCCTTGGCAAGGTCCAGATAGGCTGTGTGGATTGCCTTACTCTTGTCCACAGCTCTGTAGACTGATTTGAAGAAGTCAAGCAGGTTTAGGAGACAACATCAGCCCTTCACGAACCCAGACTGGGTGGAGTCCAGTGTTTGAAGGTTGCCAATGTCTTTGTTTATAAGTTCTACAATAATAAGTTCCATGGCCTTGCAGGTCAGGCTCATCAGACTGATGGGGTGGTAGTTCCCAGGATCCAAGTTAGATCCCCCCTTGTGGAGTGGAATAACTGTAGCTGTGCGCCACTCAGTGGGTATGAAGCCTGAGGTGAGGCTATGCTTAAACATGACATTTAGGTGAGGTGCCAGTTCATTTTGTAGTTCATGTAGTACACAGCCTGGGATGTCATCTGACACCATGGATGCTGCATTCTTAGCTTTGGAGAGTGAAATCTTTACCTGTGTGGCCATTATTACCGGACTTTGTTAATCTTTCTGTATTGAGATGGGCCCTTTAGGGGGTGAGAGGGGGGTGAAGTTGGCACTGACTCGATCTGCCGGGATATTGGCAATATCCTTGGGATCAGTATATTTAATGCCATTCTGTTGTAGCTCTGAGCAGATCTGAGCATTGCCATTTAGATTCTTGAAATAGCTATAGAATGCCTTGTGGTTGTCTTTGGAATCTTTGACAATTTTATTTTCATAACTAGCTTTGGATGATTTTATGAGGGATCTCAGCTTCTTACTGAGGCTGGTAAGGGAGTTTTTTGCATCCTGGGATTTTCCTCTTTTCTGAACAGTTTCTTCCTTTTGTTATAAAGTTTGTTTATGGCAGGGGACCACCAGATTAGCTTCCTTTTTTGGAGGAGAGTGTATTGATTCTATTTGGGATGGCACAATTCATACACGAGTTTATGTGCTTGTACAATGCCTTAGTGTAGGATTCAGCAGTCAAACTTTCAGTTCCCGTCTGCATGGGTGTCATGAAGTTTATCACTTCTGACTTGAGTAGCATGAAGTTGGCTTTGGAAAAGTTTTTTATGGAGGTTTTCTTATTGGGGGATGGGGGAGGGATGTGGATGTTAAGGGTGATTAGCTTATGGTCAGACCTGACCAACAAGGGGGTGACCATAGGTGTTGCGCATCAATTTCCCAGGTTGGTAATGACCAGGTCTAGGATACTGGAGCCCCTGGTGGGACTATGGATTAGTTGATCCAGGGCATTGGAATTTATGACTTCCAAGAACTGTTGGGCAAAGGTGTTGGTACAGGAGTAGTTTTCCCAGTTAATGGCAGGGTAGTTGAAATCACACAGTATTAGGGTGCTTGGTTGTATAGTAATGTTTTCTAGTATGTTTAGAAAGGTGTAGTGAGAATCTTGGGGCATGGTGAGGGATCTCTAGCAAGCAACAGTTTGGATTGCAGTCTTTGCTAGTGTTAGTTGTACCTGGAGAATTTCAGATGCATTGTGTTGGGCAACTAGCCTGGTGGTGTGAATATCCTTGGTGAATATGGACACTCCTCCACCTTTAGTGTTTCGGTCCTGGTTTGGTGGCCGAAAAGTGTGGTAAGAGTTGTAGCCTGGTATTGCAGGGGTGCTGTCTGAAGCCTTGAACCAGGTCTCAGTTACTGCACAGATATCAATGTTCTCCATTTTTAGGAGTGCCTCAAGAGAGTGCATTTTGAGGTTTAGACTTCTAGCATTGAGTAGCATTACCTTCCAATTTTGCATGCTTGTACCTGTTACGGTGGTGGTTTTGTCCTTTAACCTTTGCGTAAAAAAGGCACTATAGGGGTGGCAAGAGCCTTAGCCAGTAACCTGAATCCCAGGGGTGGCAGGTGAAGACCATCTCTGGCAAAGCATCATGGTCTGTTGATCATGTCATCCCAGGCAGACAGATAGTGGATCCCCTTTAAATGACACCAGAAGCTTAGCCAATTGTTGAAGTCAATCATTTTGTCCTTATAAAGTGGTATCATTCTGGGAGAAGGCAGGATGCTACTCAGGGTAGGGTCATACCTGCCTGGCCCACATGATCTGAGAGCTCTTCCATGTCTCTTTTCATGTAGTCCAGGGAGGTACGTCTTAAGTCATTCACTCCAGCATGGACAATGACAGAATCATATTTGTACTTGTTGTGGAGTGACTTGAGTGCATGAGTTATGTGGTAGATCCTGGCACCTGACAGGCAGCTGACTGTAATTTTCTCCTTGTTCAGCTTGGTGAATGGGACATCAGTGTGTCTGATTATAGAGTCACCTATGACTAAAGTGTTGGGAACATTGTCTTGCCTTAGGGGCTGTTTTTGGGTGACACACTGGTGTTGTGAGCTATGTGACACTTTGTTGTGATTGGTGTTTGTGTTTCAGCTTTGGAGGTCCTTGTTGCTTGGGCAGGTTACTGTTAAGGGCCTCCGCATATGAGAATTTAGTGTTGCTATGTGAGGGTGTTGGTGGTGTGAGTTTAAAATGGCTATGTGTTGCTGGAGGTGTAGTGCAGGTGTTAACATTCTCCTCTTGGCTGTCTAGCACAATCTTGGGTGGAGAGAGCTTTGCTTCCAGTTTGGCTATGTAAGTGCATCTCTCACAGGTTGTAGTGTTGGGTGGTAGAAGGAGACAGTTGTCTGTGTACATGAGGCAGTTGCTGCATTGCCACAGTATGCCCAGATTCTCCAGGTGGACAGGAGAAATCACTGGAAGCTGACCCTTGGACATGCTTGCTTTGGTGCTTTTTTGTGAAGTACAAGAGTTGTTTTCCCTTACCTTAGCAAGGTACTTTGCAGTTATAGACTTTTTGGGGTTTACAATTAATTTCTCCTTATTAATGAGGAGAGTTGAGTGCTTGTATCAGTTTAAGGCTTCCTAGTGCTTTCCATCAGATTTTAGAGCAAGTGATAGTCACAGAGATGCTTAATGGTAAGATGAAAATAAATGGTTTATCCTAAACACTGCAGTGTGCACTAGAGGAGTTAGATGTGAAAGTAGGTAACTTAAAGTTAAGTTTTAGTGGACAGTCACTATTTTTAAAACAGCAAGATAGATCGAAAGGGGGTGGTCACTTTTGTATTTTGGTACTATGGAATAAAGTAGGACAGCCAATAAATTTAAATAGTTGAAGGGGAGTGATTTCACAAAATGATAATTTTGTGCTTACTCACACAAGCCACTAAAAGCAAAGAGGAAATGAGATATATGGTCAAATTAACATAAGAGACAGGCAACTAGAAAGACAGTAGTGTTTAAGAACAAAACAAAAACAGTGTGGGAGGGTGGGGAAAAAATTCTGCCTGACTCACAAGAAACAGAGCTGTGGACTCTTTTCAAGTTTTAATATGCAGTTAAAAGCAGAATACAAGTAAAACACAGGGTAAAGAAAACAAATCACAGTAATGCAAAATAAAACAAAATAAAAAGCAAACTAACTTTCCCCTCACAGCAAAGTGTAGTAGAGTCTGGGTGAGCCTTTCTAGTAAAGCTCTGAAATGTTTTATTTTACCCCTTAAATAGAAAGTTTAGTTCCTAGCTCCACCCCCTCAGTTCACAGATGATTAACATTAACTGACCTGTTCTGTCTTATGTGTGAGTCCTTAATTGATCTGTTCTGATTTCTGCCTGACTCACAAGAAACAGAGCTGTGGTCACTTTTCAAGTTTTAATATGTACTTAAAAGCAGAATACAAGTAAAACACAAGGTAAAGAAAAATCATAGAAAAATAGAAAAAGGAAATAAAGTAATACAAAATATAACAAATAAAAAGCAAACTAACCTTTCCCTCACAGCAAAGTGTAGCAGAGTCTAGGTGAGCCTTTCTAGTAAAGCCTGACTGCATGTAACTGCATAAACACATGGTACTGCCTCATTAAAATCCTTCCCTATCAGGACATCTGCAGGATGGTAGTATGGTAGTTTGGTACACCTGTTGTCTCAAGACAACCTACTTTTGGCATTTTATCTTTGCCACTTACTGGCTCTCTCACCTTTTATTCCCCACCTTCTCTCCGTGGACATCTGTATGCTACATGGCCCCACTGGTTGCATTCAAAACATTTAACCCTAGGTCCTGGACATGTACTTGGACTAGTGGCTTCCCCTACTACTGGCAGATTCTGTTGGGGCAGTCTGGGCTGCCCACCATGGGTTTCTTTAGACCCATGAGCACTACTGGGGCCCCTTTCCTGTGCAGGGATGCCCTGCTTGCTAGGTATAGGTCTCCCTTCTTCCCCAACTCATCTGAAGTAGCACATTATCTATCAGCTAACCCGGTCATGTCCTCAGGGAAAGTGCTAAAAGCTTGTTCCCTCACTAAAAGGTCTGCCAGCCCTTCAAAAGTGGTGACCTGACATCCACTCACCCACCTATGAAAATAAATGCTCAGTTCAGCAACATATTCGCACACACTTTCTTCTGCCTTGCATCTATGCTCACAAAACATTTTCCTATAAGTTTCAGGTGTTAGCTTAAAAAAGTCTAACAAACAACTCTTAACAGCAGTATAATCAAAAAATTAATGATTAGAAAGTTTAGACAACACTGTTATAGCTTTTCCATGGAGTAAGGGGGTCAGGAACTGTACCCAAAGCATTTGGTCAATATCATACTGTTTACATACCCTCTCAAACATATGAATGAAACTATCAAAATTATCCCCCTCTGTAAACTGTGGAAGAAATTTACTGACCTTTTGTGCTTCTGAAGTCTGGTTACTCTCTTCCCCATTACCTCCATGACTCTGGTGAAGAGTCAGCATCTCCTTTTTGTGCTGCCTCTGCCTTTCCTTCTCCTCAGCTTCCAGGCATAGCAGTTTCTTATTCTCCTCAGCCTGTAGATGTCTCAGTCTCTCTGCTGTCTCTCTTTCCAAATGCCTGGCCTCCAACTCAAGTCTCTTTAGCTCCAGATGGGATTTTTAAGTCCTCTGCAGAAAAGTTGAGCTGTCCATTCTCTGAGGGTTGTACATCTCCACAGCCAGTCTGATCACCCTCCTGATTGCTGTTTTCTGATGAAGCTGTGACCAAAGCTGCAATCATGTTTGCCTTAGTCAGGTTTCCATGCACCTGTCCCTTAGCCTGGCACATCTCAGCCAACTGGTTCCTTGAAAACTTCCCATGCTTCTCTGCTGACATGCTTGCCTGCTCTCCCTGACTAAGCTAATCAAAGAAATAAAACTATTGTAATCTGAACTCTGAATATTCACTGCATGGCTAATTTAGAGTACAAAAACACTTTCAGGGATCACTGTACACAAGCTACAGGAATTCACTATCCACACCACTACAAGCCAAATGCCATCCAATTAATATGTGGTGTAGATATCCCACCATTGCTAACCAATTAAATATGTGGTGTGGATCCCACCACTGCCAAACAATTAATATGTGACACCCATGCACTAATGGCCCAGTAATCAAGGAGCCTCAAACTTCATCACCACTAACACCAGTGAGGAGCATCCACATTGGGAAGGATAATAAATACACACACAGTAAAGTATAATTTCCCTTAAGAGCACACAGAGATCACAGTCAGTCTGGGGCTGGTTTCTCTGTTTCTCTCCAGATCCCCAATAAGACTCCTAACTGGCACAGCTATAGGGTACAGGTCTCGGCCTAGTGGTCAAGCACACACACACACACACACACACACACACACACACACACACACACACACACACACACACACGCACGCACGCACACACACACACACACACACACACACACACACACACACACACACACACACACACACACACACACACACACACACACACACACACACACTCACATGCATACTTTAAGATATGGGTTATATACAAACAGACTCTCCTGGGGAAGGCTGCCTCAGGTTCTCCAGCTATGCCATTTCCTGCCAGTCTATAAGGTAGTACCAGCTGTCACCAACCACTAATATCAGCTACTAAAAAGGCCTTTAAAAAAGGGTGTCTAATTATTACGGTGCAATATTTTTATCCAATTAGTAAGTGTGACCAGAACTTTTTAAGGCTTATTGGAGTGGCTTTGTACAGTATCACTATATACATGCAATGTACTCTAGAGCTTAAATTATCGCTACACAAAACAGCCACAGTTAAAAGGTTTAAAAATATTTAATAATAAAAACACAAGACAATACTCCTTCTACAAAGTGCTAGTCAAGAGTTCAGACATCACAGAAACATGCTTAAAATAGTACTGTAGAATAGTTCTGACATAAATATAGAAAACAGCTAGATTAAACTTACTATTTTTTAATCTTTTCCTAAGAGCAATCACAGTTCTAAATAAACTTATATATAGAGCAAAAGCAGAGTACTGCTGAGTTGTCAACTTTAGACAAAATCCAAAATGCCCTCTTTCTTTCTCTCTCTCTCTCTCTCTCTCTCTCTGAGACAGTCTTTTAAATTGATAATACATCATTGCTGACTCATTTTAGATTACATAATTTTCTCTGGTTCCCAGGATAACAGAAATTCAGAGTTTAACATAGCTTTGATCTTGCACCTGGTCAGGCAAGCACAGCAATTAAAGACATTATATATGTGAAATCTAGCAATTAACTCTACTCTCAAAACAATAGAAAGAATCTGCTGATCCAAACATCACGGCTTTGAATTTGAGATCAAACAGCCATACAATGCTTGACATATCAGCTTTCTTCCAGCAGAGTGCACTGTTGTTACATTTCCGACATTCAACATTTAACACCATTTTCTGACATTTAAGAGAACAAGCCTGTGGCTTATATTAATATTTACAAATGACAGAATTATCTACAAAATTTTATCTAGCTAGGCTGGCAGCCTTCAAATATCTTCACAAGATGAAACAGAAAACAGGCACAAAATTAAATTTATAATACACAGAATGAAGGTCTGTAAACTGAAGTTATGTATGAATGTATGCATCCATCATGCACAGAATAATTGAAATGGTAGTTCTTCCTGTGATGACACAAACATTAAGACAGCCCTGCCCCACACCAAATTCATAAAATAGCAATTATAACAGTTCTGAAATCCAAACAACAGTTGTATAACTGTATAATACATTGCAGCGTTAACAATACTAAGTCACAACATACAAGTAGAAATGGAGAAACCTATAATAGTGCTATCAGAACTGGTGTGGAGGGCAGCCAGATAGATAATACAGCCCTAATACATTCTTTTTGCTGCACAGGTAAAAATACATGACCTTTCTGAGAAATTATACTACACTTTTCTGCAATAATTGTTAATAATATAGTTAGATGGGGTGTGGGAACTCAGCCCCCCCACATTGGGGTGTATGGGGGCATAGCCCCCACGTAGTTTGGGTATATATTATTTTTTGGAAAGAGTTATTTCTTTGACTTGTAAGAATCCATGTCTATGGTTTACAACATTTAAAATAGGTGGGGGGCTACACCTCCCAATGTGGGGTCTATGCCCCCACACCTCCCTTACTATATATATATATATATATATATATATATATATATATATATATATATATATATATATATAATTAGCTCCAGGATTGCACTACAGTGGGGAACAGGGCATATACCTATTTAGATGAAATGAGTTTCAGTCAAATGAGTTTTCAGTGAAGTGAGCTTTCAGTGAATTGCTTTCAGGCAATTCATTTTCAATGAAATGAGGCTTCAACAATATGAGTAGACCCACTGTAACACACACACATTTCTTATTTTCGTACTTAGATTATAAGCTTTGAATATATCCTATAGGATATTATGCTGAATAGTGTCAAAAGCTTTGCTTAGATCTCCTGCCATAATTAATGTCTTTTTTGTCTATTTAGTATGTCACCTACAATTTCTCTGAAACTCATTAATAATTCTTGACATCCTTTTTCTTTGACACTATATATTGAATCTAATAGAATATTCTTACATTTTGGTTCCATTCTTTTCTGTAGTATTTTCATAAATATGTTATAATCACTATTATTCAAAGCAATAGGCCTCCAATTTTTTATACCTATCTTCTCATCTTTTTTTCCATACAAATTTAAAAATTCCTCTACATAGTTCCATATATTTAAATCCTTCAATAAACCACTCATTTAATACTTTTATGAAATATATATTTTGACTTACTGTCATGTTCTTACACATTTGATATTCTAATCCATCCAGACCTGCTGCTGTAATACTATATCCATTTCTTCTAATCTTATATATTTTTCCAAATCTATATTTTCTTGCTCAGTGAAAGTTCTAACTTTCCATGACATTCTTCTTCTTTAATAATATCTTTAAATAAATCTTTTATTTATTCTCCAATACACATTATATGTCTTTTGTCTTTCTGCACTATACCTTTTGTCTATTAATTCTTTCATTGTAATATCTTTCTTAACTATTTTATTTAAATAAGGAATTATCTCTTGTTTTTTACCTTGTAGGAAATATCTTTGTTTATACAGCAGATTTTTTTTGATTCAGTGCATATAACTCTTGTTCTTTCTTAAAGTATATATTGTCATTCCTTTCTAAAAGTTTAAGAGGTTTTTCACTTAACTTACTATAACTCATTTTCACTTCCTCTATCTTTTTATCTTGCCATCTTTGATAACTTTTTTATATTTCTTTTTAAAAGAGGTCCACCATTCAGACAATTTTTATAGAACTGTGGCATACTTTTGTGATCCTTCCATAATTCATACTTTCTTTTTTCACCCTCACCTACCCACGCTACTTCATTAATTATTTTTAGACCTTTCCTATCTTAACATTAGTAACTTTTTCTCTATCCAGATAGCTTTATGGTCTGAAAAACCTGTGTCTAATGTACCTTCATTTTTTTATTTCACATCTTTCTGAATGCAAAAAGTAATCTATCTGTGTTCTATATATATTCCTCTACTATATGTCCATAAAATGTTCTTCCATATTCTTAACTTCCCATATCTCATAATTTCTATAAGTTTTTTTACATCATTCCCTGTCTGTTTCTCAAGTTGCTATTGAAGTCTCCTACTATAATAACTTACAAATTAATATCAATCTAATTCAATATTAAGACAAACTTATCTCTTTCTTTACTACTTACATCTGCATATAATGCAATTATGCTCTAGACTTTATCTCTTCCACATCAATAGCTATAATCCTACCGATTAAATTTATAACATTGAGCACCTTAACTGTCTTTTTCACAAGTATTGCTATTCCTGAATGCAAGTCTTCTCCTAAATTCCAATATGTCTCATTATCCCACAGACATGTTGTTTGAAATCTTTCTTTTTTCTTTACAAATCTTGTATCTTTTAGTATAATGATATCACTATCTCAGTTTTTATACTTGTCTATAATAGCTAGTCATCTAACTGTACTCTTAAAACTGTTAACATTCAATGCTAATATCCTGCAATTACCTTTATATTTAGAAAAAATGTTCTTAGGGAAAAAAAAAAGACTAAAACCTTCACCCTTTTCTTTCATTTGTGTTTAATCCAGTATTTTTTCTCTTTCTCTCTCTCATTCTTTTACCTATAGATTTTCTTTTCTTTTTTTTTTACTATATGCTAGATAATATCTTTTTTGTCACTATCTTTAGTACCTTATTCTATATTTAATTCTTGTTTTTATGTGTCATACTTTTATCATCATTTTTTGACTGCTTCTTCTGCATTTTTCCTACATGATTTGTCCCTGTTCTTCTTACTACTTCTATAACCACTGAATGTGTACAGACACAGTTATTTCTACTGTGCCTTCTTTACAATCTATCCACACATGACATACCTTATTGTATTTATAACATTTTAACTCACATTTTTTTGCATCATGACCTGCCACACCACATATTAAAAATGTCCTTTTTGTACAATCAGCAATCAGATTATCTGCTTTTCTACAGTAGAAACAAGTTTTGGTTTGACCCCAATATTTAACAACACCTTTTTGACCAACTATATTTATAATACTAGGAGATAGGAATCATTTTATAATTTTCAATTTTTAGTACAACATTATAATCTCAATCCCTGGTCCATAATCCTCTATTGTCAAAAACCTTAGAAATGTTTAATACAGCTTTACATATGATATTTAATTTTCTTCTTAGTTTCTCTGAAAAAAATCTTTAACTACATATCCATTCCATAGAGTACAGTCTTTCATATTTTCATATTGATTCAACATTTTTTTCTTTGCCTGATCATTTTCAAAATTATATCCCCAAAACTTTCTTTGCTTATAGGAATGAAATCTTACCTATGCTGGAGAAGTTACTAAAGGTGAAATAACATTGTCCCATACCTCACATCTTTCTGTTTCTCTTTCTTCATTGGAGAAAATCTTAACAGTATGATTTGTTTTGTAATAGTTTCTTTTCCTGATGTTCCCTTTTTTCTTTTTCCCTAACTATAGCAGCATAAGTTTTTGTCTTACTATCTCCTGTTTTTTTGTATCAAAGTACTTCTTTGTTTTGAATTTTTGTCTATTGTATCTCCCCATGCTACATCCCTGCCACTCTCAGGTTCACTTTCCTCACATAATTTCTGTAATAAAACATCCTGTAACCTTCCTAACTTGAAAGTTGTAATAACACATCCCTTATCATGGTTGTCTTCCAGGAATGGCTGCTGCTGGAAAAATCTCTTCTGAATCTGGAAAAGGCTTTCTTGCCTTTTCTCTGTCTTCTTACCATCATCTCCAACCATTGGAACTCCACTAGAAGGCATATATGTATTCTCTCTCAATTTTCCAACATCAGACACAGATATAAAAGGCTCAACTACCCTTTTCTCTCTCTTCTCTTCTCTTCTCTTCTCTTCTCTTCTCTTCTCTTCTCTTCTCTCACAACACATATTTAAGCTGGTTTGAAGGCTCAATCAACTTATTCTGCTTTAAACCAACACTAAACAACTCTTCTGTCTCCATTGCTGTAACTCTCTGAACAGCCTCCATGCCAGAAATAGAAGCAAACACCAAACCACAAAAATGTTCCCTCTCACAATGAAAAGAGTAGGGGGTCCTTTAGTTAAAATTCATGCTATGCATTATATACTTTTTATACAGTATTTACACATTTATACAAATTATTTACAATTAAGACTGTTTTACAAATTTTCCTCCAATTTTTACTCTTTTGACCCCCCCCACTGTTTATCTATAACTAAAATCATATTTTTCAAGATTTTTGACAATATCCATTTTCCAGTAAATCTGATTTCATTCATTCTTTCATTCCAAATAATCCATATTATACAAAACAACTTTTATCTAATTTATCCACATCTCTTTGTTTCTCATTTTCATAGTACCCATATTCTGTCATATCCATATTTACATTTTTTACACTCTTCAATCCCTTTATACGTTCCTTTTCACATATTTATTCCATAGTTGGTTAACTATTTCACATTAAAAAAAAAAAAAACATGTTCCTTAGTTTCCATTTCTCCACAATATATACCAGCACATTCTTCTACTTTCTTACATGGCAAATTTGCCTTTACTGGAATCTTGTTTATTGATAATCTCCATAAAAATTTGTACATTCAAAATATCTTTCACATCTATTCATTCTTGCTTTTATAGCTTTAATTTTTCTTTCTTCCAAATGCTTTCATGGAAAAATATAATACAATTTATTCATTGTATTTTCATACTATTACCTCCTATTTTTTTCTATATTATTTATATCAGTCTTCCATAACAATATTTTGTCTTGACATATTCTCATTTCCATATTTTTCCTTCCTTTATTTCTTTTTAAATGTTTAAGCTTCTCCCAAATGTCTTTATATTTTTCTTCCATTATATTTACTATCATTTTTCTCTCTTTCGTTTATCCAAGTCAGTACTTTATACAAATTCAATAATGTTATGTACACAATTGGATTTAGTAAACCCAATCCTTCTTCTTTTTTGATACATAGAGTTCCTCTTTTAATTTGGTTTATGCTTGATCCCCATATAAATGTAAAACACACAGACAGTAATTATTTCTGTAATTCAACTGGTATCATAAACACACTTGTTAAATGAAGTATTTTTACCTAATATCACTGAGCTAAGTAAATATGTTCTTTTTATATATAAGTTTGAATGTTTTCCAGAATATTTTATGTATCAAGTTCTTCCATTGTATCAATCTCTATTGCTCATTACCAAATTTTACTCCCCAAGTTCCATTTCTTCTTCATTAAATTGAATGCTCTCTAATCTACTTTTGAAACATAGAGTTCCTCTTTTCCTACTTTTACTACATATTCTCAAATATCTTGCTCTTGACCAGCTAGCCTTATCCTGGTTTGAATCTTACATAGAAAATCGTCAGCAGGCAGTACTTTGGAAAAACTCACTTTCAAATCTTCTACCTATCTCCATAGGCGTACCCCAAAGCTCTATCCTAGGCCCTTTACTATTTTCAATTTTTATCAATGACCTTCAATCTGCTATTCCTCATGCTACCTGTATTCAATACGCAGACGATTCTACTATAATCTGTACTGCTAACTCTCTAACAGAACTCCAGTCACTTACTCAAAAAGCTTTTAACACTGTAGAACAATGGTTCTCTGACCGCTGTCTACTCCTTAACCACAAGAAAACCAAATTGTTACTTTTTTCACCTACTCGCAAATTGACTCCACCACACTTTACTCTTACATCCTCTGACAGAACACTCATTTCTCCTGACTTAACCACAAAACTATTAGGAATAACTATTGATAATAACCTCAACTTTGATTCTCACATCAACAACACCATAAAATTAGTAAATAAAAAAATAGGATCCCTTTACAGAATTAAACCTTTCCTAACACCTACAGCAAGATCTATCATTGCTAGGTCTCACCTAATTTCTACTCTTCTCTATGCTTGTCCCATTTACACTAATCTTTCCAAAAACAACATGAAGAAACTTGAAACATCCTATCATAACATAGCTCGATTTGCTGTAGGATCTCCTTTTCGAACTCATCACTACCAGAACCTAAAAGAATTAGGCTGGCTTGAACTTCCTAACCAACTTGTTCTTCAACAAATCTTAATAGCTTATAAGATTCTATATCAGCCAACCAATACACCAATACTCTCTAGCCTTATTTCTCCATACAAAAACCTGAAACAACTTCGCTCTGCTAACAAACTCCTGATTAATATTAGTAAACCTCACAATCATGCAGGTGACTGTTTATTCTCCAACTCTGTTGGAAAAACATGGAATAATCTACCCTCTGATATCACTTCTTTAACCTCTTTCCAACTTTTTAAAAATCAACTAAAAATTCATCTCAATAAACACTGGCTTTGCTCCTGCACTAATCCAGACTAATGCTCACTCAAAAAAAAAAAAAAAAAAAAAAAAATTTCTCCTATCTTATTTTATCTTTTTAAATTATCTGTTTAAATTGCTATGTTTCTCATGTAATATTTTTATGCCTTTTGTGAACTTGTACAACTTATGGAGCTTTTCTCCCCGGGCCTCTACTGAAAATGGACATATATCCAGTTGGACTAGCCCGGTCAACAAATGTAAAATAAATAAATAAAATAAAATACTTGAAAAACCCAACCCTTCACTTTTTTCCTCATGAATACTGAAACCTAACACCCTTAGTTCTTTACTGTGTCTTAGTAGCTTTATTCATCCATTCCTCATTTTTACAACTAATACTAAATCATCTGCAAAAGAAAACATTATTGCGATCATAATTCCCTCTGCTGTAGAGTATTTAGCTTCTTTTAATGTTAAATTAACTTCATTAACAACTGTATTCATGGTTACTGCAAATAAGATACTTCTTACTAGACATGCCTGCTTTATTCCACTTTTTATTTCTATTTTACACTCAACTAACCATTAACCACTAATCTTTCTTTATTTTTATTATACACTGCAACTAATATATTAAATATTTTACTAATATTATATTCTTTTAAAATCTCTCATAATACCTCATGTACCTTATCAACTGTTTTACTCACATCTCCTATTAAAATGTTGGATTCTGCTTTTCTACTTAACACATCTTCTGCCATTTCTCCTATAATCATTAAAAGTTCTTGACTTCCTTTACCTTTTATTCTGAAAATTGTTTCATTCATTAACTTATTCACTTTACTTTCTATTCTATTTTCTATTACCCTCATAAATATCTTATAGTCTACATTGTTTAACGCTATTGGACTCCAATTTTTTTTAATCTGTTCTTTCTCCTTTTTTCCATATGAACTTCATTGCACCCATACATATTGTTTCACCATTCAATACCATACCTCCAAAAAACATTTTTTCTGGCATTATTGCATATTTTGATACATCAAATATTCAATTCCATCTAAACCTGTAGCTGCTTCGATATTCACTGTCTTCAAAACCTTTTTAATTTCTATCCTTGTAATATTTTTTCATCATCTCATAATCTTTTTCAGTTAATTTTTTAAGTTTCATTTATGTCTCCCTGTAGTTTCATGTTCAAAAACATGTTTTTATAATATGTTGTTTTAGCACATGCATTATTTTTTTCTGTGTATGACTATATTTCCATTCTCATCCCTTAGTTCTCTTATTATTCTTTTACTTTCTTTTACCATCTTACTTAAATAAGATACTACTTCCTCCTTTATCCCTGTAAAAACTATCTTTCTTTAAATAACCTCCTTTTATTTTTATTTCTTGATTCAATTCATATATATATATATTTTCTTTTTCTAAAACCTTTCTTTGTTATTTATTATTTCTTTAAAGGCTTGATCACTGATATCTTTATATTTGAAATTATCTTGTACTCTTTTTGTCTTTTGCAGTCTCAAAACGTCTTTTTTTATATATTTCTTTTAAACTTATCCACCAACGTGTCCAGTTTTTATAGAATGTTCTCATATCTATATGATCTAATCATGATTGAATAATTACTTATTTGCATAATCATTTGATTCTGTTTCATTGATTATTTTAATGCCTTTACCTATCTTTATATATTTTTTCTTTTTCTTAAATATCTATCCAGATAGCTACATGATCTGAAAAAAACTTTATTTTTATGCCTTTATGCAACACTTAAATTTTCCAATATTATGAAATAATCAGTTTCTGTTCTTAAATTACCTCTTTTGTATGTCCAATGTCTGTTGCTCCATAAATGTATCTTTCCACTTTTAAATATTTCTAAAACAATCTTGACATCTACCCTTTTCTTCTTCTATGCCTTAAATCACAATTAAAATCTCCCACTAATATTATTTGCATATTTATACTTATATAATCAAGAATGTTTTTAAACATAATCTCCCTTTGCTTCTGTAAAACATATACATGTAATGCCACAGTTCTATACACTTGCTTTTTCCAGCTTATATCCAATATTAAAATTCTTCCCAATATTACTAATGTGTAATCCAGACTTTCTATAGTTTCTTTACTTAAAATTTCTATAGCTGAGCATTTTTCTTCACCTATATTCCCTGTAACTTTACCTTCCCATAGTTCTTTTACTTGTGTTCTCTCTTCTTCTATTAAAATTCTTATGTTTATTAATACTGTGATATCCATGTCCAACAAGTTACACCATTCAGACACTCCTAATCTTCTTTTTACATTCTTTATTCTGTTTACATTTATGGCTAAGATTCTCAATTCATAGAGATTATTTTATTATTTATATCCCTTTCCTTTCTTATTTTCTCCTATTCCTATATTTTTGAATTTACTTTTTCTTTCACTTTTTTCCCAGTAGAATTCCTTTTACTTTTGATTCTTATCACGTATCTTCTGATTCTTCACTTGAATTGTGTCCTCTTTTTTTTTCTTTTTCTTCCATTAAATATTCCTCTTCTTCCATTATGTCTTCCTTATTTTTATTTTTGTTGTACTTCTTCTGTATTATCTAGTAAAATATTTTATTCAACTTTATTTTCTTTCCCTTCCTTTACATTTTTCCCTTTTACATCATAATCCATCCATGAGTGTTCTATTTTTTCACATTTTATTTATTTTTGTTCACATTTTTTGCTTTGTGACCATTTTCTTTTTTCATGATTACTAATAAAATGGTCATTTTTACCACAAAAGAAATATGTCTTTGGTTGTTCCCAGTATTTTACAAAACTCCTATTTCCTTCCACATTAAGTATACTAGGCACAAGTAATATATTTTCATTTTTCATTTTCAAACTCACTCCACATTCCCGTCCTCCAGTCTATAAACCTTTATTGTAATAAATCTTTGTAATGTCCATTACATCTCTGCACACTGTTTTCAAATAGTCTCTTAAAATGTCTTTTTTCTACTTCTGTATGAAATTGTATATGCATTCTCTCTATTTTTTCTCCATTAAATGCATGTATGACATATATGTTCCAAGGATTATCATTTCTTTTTTTTTCGTATTGTTCTAAATATTTCTCCATATACTGTGGTTCTTTAAAAAATATCACAAAAAGAGTATTTGTTAATACAAATAAATGCTCTTACCTCTCAAGGTTCAATACTCAGTGGTGATATAACACTGTCTCATGTTTCATACCTATCAAGCTCTCTTTCTGTCTTGCTACTTATTCTTACATAATCTTTCTTTCTAACTTCCATTTTCTTTGCCACTTTTCTTTCTCCTTCTCTTACAGTCTGTGCACATGATTTCTTATTTTCCCTCCTTATTCTTGTACTTCCTTTTCTTGTATTCTTTCCATTATTTCTCCTCACAATACTGTCTTTTCACTATCTGGTTGACTTTGTTTAATTAATTACTTTAGATACGCATCCCACAACCCCCCCCCCCCGACTGAAGGGCTGTTCCTCCATATTCACTCAGCTAGCTTCCTGTCTCTCTGAACCACCTACATAACCAAACTGGAAGACAGGAAGTGCAACATCAAAATGTGTCCCCTTATATGAAAGAGTATGGGAAGTTCCCTGATGTCCTTGACAAATTTCCCCTAGTAGTATATATACTACCTCGGGTCTCCCCTGAAAAGAGGTTATTAACCTAGTGGGACTTTTCCTTTTTCTTTCAGCTGTTTCCCAGTTAGGGGTCACACAATGGATCACCTGTCTGCTCATGATTGGCTATGGAGTTTTTACTGTGTCAAGTTGCCAGCCTGGTACCCAACCTTCCACAGAAGGTGCACACACACACACACACACACACACACACACACACACACACACACACACACACACACGCGCGCGCGCGCACGCGCACACTCAGGCCTGGGTCCAATTTAGAGTGTCCAATCCACCTACAGCATGTCTTTGGGATGTGGGAGGAAATCTGAGCACCCAGAAGAAATCCACATAACCACAGGGAGGACATGCAGACTCCACACAGAAGGCACCCCAGCTGAGGATTGAACCTGTAGAACCTCTTGCTGTGAGGTGGCAACACTAACTGCTGCACCACCGTGGCTGCCCACGACTAACCCAGTTAAAAAAAGATAAATAAATAAATAAATATCTCCAAACAAGTCACATAAGTCACTTCACAAAGTTCTAACATGCGTCCTACAATCTGTTATGCACAATGCATGCTTGGAGGTGGGAACAGTGAGTACCAACCATTGTTTCACTCATATTTGTAACTCAGAGCTCTTGCAATATCTCTGAGATGAGCTGTCCCATGTGATGCAGGCAACCATGTATCCATGCATCTGAACATGCATGAAAAGAACATATTACATGCAGACTTGTTTTATATCCAGTAGCATATTTCCAAAACATCTATTGTAATATACAGTGTAAGAACTTAGGTCTACCAACATGTCTTTAACTATGGCCAGTACCAAATACCCAACTGTGTGCATACTGTGATTTTGTGCATAATAAAAGAAAGACCAAAGGACTATAGATAACTGTTTTATGACATCCTAGATAGCCATGCATGCTGTTCAGCTAGTGGTAGGCAGATTTCTTTGTCTGAAATGTCCCAGTGGCAAGTCCCACAGGACTGCAGGTCAGTGTTCTCAGGTTGTTCTCTATGATGAACAACTCATATTTGTTTTTCTCAACTTCTCTTTATCTATGCCAAGTTTAATTACTCTGAGTGTTTTGGGTTTCTAATACCATGATCGAAATGGACCCCCTTCCTAAGACAGGGTATGTTAGAGTTCATTATATTAGTATTGTTTTGATTTCTGATGCTAGCCAAGATTGCTCTTCCAAGCACATGCAATCTACCTAAAACTGTCCCCTTCTTTAAGTTCATAGGTGCATAGGTGTGTACTAATGCTAATGGCCGTGGGGCCTTTACAAGCCCATAGGATTACCCTGGCATCGTACCACCCGACCTTAGTTCCCAGTTGCTCTGTCGAGTAAAGCCACTGGAGTGATTCCTGGGGTGAATTTTCTATTTTCCATCCACTCATCAAGACTTCTCCGAGTAAAGCCACTGGAGTGATTCCTGGGGTGAATTTTCTATTTTCCATCCACTCTTCAAGACTTCTCTTGAAAAGGGCCAGTGAGGTGCACTGATTGACATGTATGGGAAGTCTATTTCATAGCATGGGCAGTCTCTGGGTTATGAACCTATCCCTCCAGCATGTTCTTTTTTCAAAACAGGTTTATTGTTTTAACATATAAGAGAAATATCATAACAATTTTATACAAGTAATTAAAAATAGGTATTATTATAATATTCAACAAAACAACTAAAGTATTTACAAAGACATCCACTACAATCAGATCAATTAATTAAACTAAAATACCATGCTATTGAAATTAAAATTTTTTTAACAAATTTTGTAAATTATCCCATACAATAAAATAAGATGTTTTTCTATTTGTTCTAGTCCTAATTGTGTTTATTTCCATATGGCACACTATATTCATAACATTTTTAAATTAATTGAACGAAGGAGGTGTATCTGAAATCCAATTTCTAGTTATTATTTTCCTAGCCACTGCTAGAATAGACCATAACAAGGGAAGCTTAACCTTTTAACACTTTGAGGTACAGGTGTGTTGAATAATATAAGAGATTTAGAAATAATGAAATTATCTGTAAAAAAGAGCCTGCAAAAATTCATTAATTGACTTCCAGTATTCTTTCAACTTTATACAGTCATAAAACATATGAGCCCAGTCAGCATTAATTTCTACATTACATCTCTTACATAGATTATCTTTATTATTTATTTTATTCATCATCAAAGGTGTATAAAAAGATCTATGTAAACATTTCCATGTATAAAGTCTCCAGACAATGGAAGGCGTAGTTCTATAAGCAGATTCCAATATATATTGTTTATCTTGTTGATTTGGTGGGTCCCCATTAATAGAAGTGAAATAATTCCAGTATGAATCTACACTGTAAAAGTTTCTTGTCTGATAACTTTATGTATGTATGAAAGTTTACCTTTATCAGAAACTTTATGTTGTAAATTTAATATCAAGTAATCAATCAGTGTTGGAATAGATTCTTTAACAGTTATAGACATTAAATCTATTTTATTAATGAGATGTTGTCTAAAGGTCTGAACCTCTAACCAGCAAGTTTCTCTTAGATCAAATTCTTGTTTTAAGAAATCTAGATTTTTAACTTTATTATCAGATATCAACTGATACCAGTACTTTAGATCATTATCTATAGCTAAATGAGTTCCTTCAGAAGTAGATGACAAAAGCATACCCTGAGTATACATTATAGGAAATACAATAAAATTCCATTCCCTATACTTAGGGTGCATGAATATAAAGTTACGATAACTAATAATAATATTTAATGGGTAACAAACCATATGTTTAGGTGTAATAGGTGAAGTACAAAATTCCTTTAGTAACCATAACATGGAGTTATTTACAATCAT
>NC_056746.1:540121866-540149366 GCF_019279795.1 Protopterus annectens
GAAACTTATTAAAAACTAGTGACAAACATTAATTTAGCAGTGTAAATGCATCTAAACATGACAAAACCTTCACAATGCATTCTACAGGTTATTACAAACTCTATGTAAGTGAAATCAAGCCCAAAATTATTAATAAGTAACAAAAATCAACATTTTTGTCCCAACTCAACTCCTATTCAAATCTTATTATTTACTGTGTCTATATGATCAAAAGCATTTCTATATATTAATAAAGAAAAGAAAAGAGAGTAGAAAGTAAAAGGGTGTAAGGCAGAAATAAAAAAAATGTAAGAGAAAGCTATAAGAAGTATATACAATAGAATGTTACTTACTGTTTATATTAATAGAGTTAAAAATAAAACATATTATTTACTATTATTTAGTTCCAATTATTATTAGTTAAAGCATGACAGATTATTTACAAACAAGCATAAGCAGTGTAATCAAGAAAGTATAATTAGGAATAGCATTTGAAGAACATATAAACTTTTAAAGGAAAAAAAATGTATCAAATTACTGACCTTATTTTTCCTCTTCAGAAAGAGAAACAAGTTAAATCACAGCTTGCCATTAAATCTCCAGATATTTTGACTAGTTATGAAACAAAACATTTCTTTGCACACAGAGAATAACTTTGATTAAATCTTTTTCAAAATATTTGTTGCTTCTTGGAAATGCAGGAACTATATTTAAAAAGATTAATAATAAAATAAAATGATGAGAGAGAAAAAAAACATAGTACAAATCATTTGTTTTTAGTCTCTTCTTCTTCTCTGAAGTCTTCCACGAAGTTTCAGTTGCCAGTCTCTTTAACGAAGGACTAGCCCATTCCATTTCTTCTATTTTTTCCAAAATCTTATTTTTTTCGGTAAACTGTAAAGCAGAGTCTAAGTCATCGAAAATTTTAGGACCATCAGGAAGGAAGATTTTAAGCTTGGCAGGAAACAGAAGGTATGTTTTAAACTGTGCTTTTTAAGCTCCCTTATTAGTGGCAGAAAAACTTTTCTTTTAGCTAATACCATGGAAGAATAGTCATTGTCAAAACGCACAGTTGTTTCATTAATCTTAACAGGAGCTTTAGCCCAAGCAGATTTAAGAACCATCTCTTTATCAAAGATGATAGAAATCTAACTATAACTGATCTAGGATAGTTTTTGTTAGAGTTAGTATTAGCTATAGATCTATGTGCTCTTTCGATACCAAAAGAGAATGCTTCTGGTAAATCTAAAGTTTTAGGGAGCCATGTTGTTAAAAAAGAAGTAATATTGTTACCTTCAATATTTTCTGGAAGTCCAAAAATCCTAATGTTATTGCGCCTAGATCTATTTTCCAGGTCATCCAGCTTTGTTTGTAAATGTGTATTTTGTTTCAGCAGAAACTCAATGTTGATTTCCTCTTCTTGTATTCTATTTTCCATGTCATTCACAGCTTCTTCTATGCCTATCATCTGGATCTTCTGTTGTTGCAGGTCCATATGTAACAAGTCTATTTGTTTTGTAGTTTTTCTATGAAAGTGTCTATTTTAGTATCCATTTTATCCATCTTAGCAGTAAGTTGCTGGACTATAATTATCAGAGACTGAAGTTCTTTCTTGATGCTGGAGTCTTGAGAATTTGTCTTACTGGAACTCATTTCAGACTGATAAACTGACAGGAAAATTTCCAAAGTAATTTCTGACAGGAATATTATTAAGATTTCCTTTCTTTTTTAGATATAGTTCAAGAACTATATAAAACAAACATATTTAGAAAGAAAATTACTTCAAAAATTATTTTTTTAAGTAATTAATTCCTGTCAATGTAATGAAATTGGTGGAGCTGAAGAAATCTGCTGCTATCCTGTGTTCATCCTTGGCCACCCCTCCAGCATGTTCTGTTGATTGTGGTAATGAGGTTGAGGTCTATGGAGCATGTGGTGTGGAGGGATTGGGATTTCTTTTGATGTAGCATTTCTAACAGAGCTGGGTCAGACATGGCTTTGTAAGTCAAGCAGAGATCGCCTCTAAGTAGGCGATATGAGACAAAGAATAGTTGGGAGTTTTTTTAGTCTGTCCATGAAATAGGACAAATGTTTAAGGCCTAGGATCCTCTTTGTGAGGTACTTTTGTGGCCTGTCCAGTTGTTGCAGGTCTTTAGTGAGATACATGCCAAATGGGGCATTGTACTCAATGATTGGCCTAATGAAGGAAGAGTAGAGGGAGACAATGAACTTTTTCTTCCTGAATGCAAAACCCTTTGCAATGAGATGTACCACATAGAAGGACTTTCTGACCACAGTGGCAATGGGGTGGTCAAAAGAGAGATTGCTGTCAACCTGTGTTCCCAGATCTCTTATAACGCCTTCTGTCCTCAGTGGACTACCATCAATGTGGTAATTCATGGGAACTGGATTTTTCCCAAAGGGGATGACAACACATTTTTTGGCATTGAGCTTAAGGCCATGGTTCTGACACCAGTTGTTGGTCTCAGTGAGGCCTTTCTGTAGGATGTGAACATCCCTCAGGGAGTTAATAATAGTTCCCAACTTGCATGAAATCATCTGCAACCTTTGTCAGCCAGAGTCAACACAGGGTTACACGTATAGGGGTAGAATATTTAAGTATGATTATAAATTAATTTTTATTTGTCCTGTTGTTCTTACTACTATTGAGAATGTGTGGCATCTTTCTTCCACATTGCTCTCATTTCTGCTTGCAAATTCTCCTTTATTATGAATATGTATCTCTATATACATAAGATTCTGTAATCACTGGGTGTAATAACAGTAGCATAGCATAACTGCCCCAAGCACAAAATGTGTGGAGGGTGGGTGATCTCTGATCCTGATCTCTTTAAAAGCCAGTATTGCATTTGTGGTCAAAGCTGAGCACTGCAGCATTCTGTGTATGGTCTAAACTGTACCATACAGTTTGCAACAGTTAAAAAGTAAAAAAATATATATATTTTTTAACTAAAATCTGAGTACTGTACTCCATGCAGGCAGGGTCTAAACTTTAGCAACTGTTTTTTTTTTGGTTCATTTAAAACATGAGAATTGTAGTGCTCTGTGTAGCAGGATATCAACTGTAATAACTGTTGCATTTGTATCAAACAGTTTGCTACAGTTTAAAAAAATAAACTACTTTTTAAAATTTTTTTACAAAACATGTTGAAGTAGGGATGAGGACAGCACACAGAAATGGGACCTGAATGGCGGTGGCAGGAGGGAGAGAGCACCTGACTGGTGTACCAGTAGAAGAAATGTCTGGGTTTCTTTTGTTTTTTGTTTTTGTTTTTTTGGGGTTTTCAGTGTAAGAGCTGGGGGCGGTATAGATATAACTGCAATAAGCTTATCACTTACAATGTAGAAATGTACTGATTGGCGTATTAGAGTGAAGTACTTTTTTTTTGCTCTTCACATGAAGAGTTGGTTCACAGTACCAGCTCGGGGCACTGGTTGAACCAGCTTTGCTTCTGTGCAGCAGTCTCAGTGAATTATGCTATATTAATTTTTTGAACTGTTGATAATGGATGATCCCATATGATATAAACTTCATCTTTCTCTATAATGCTTTGGGTTTCATGTTTCCAATGCTTCTCTGTTACTTCTATATTAGTATTTGCACAATCCCCAGTGCAATAGTCTTTCATCATTACTGTGTCTTTCAGGATACAGACCCTCTGCCATGAATGTATCACACTCAGCAGCAAGATGTGAGACTGTTTCCAGCTCTGTTTTACAGAACCTGCATTTGTCTGTTTCTCTCGCATTTTCAATGGACTTTGTAAATCAATGTGTATGTATGTAGTCTACTGTCCTGGGCCACTGGTATTAGCCTTTCATCTTTTGGTTTCAATGTGCCTTTCCTTAGCCATTCCTGTGTCATATATTGGTCAACAATATGTTGTTCTCAAAGATCTGTATACCTGCCACTATATTTGTGGACATTCTGACATTTTTCCTTCTCATCTGCTCCTTTTCCATATATCCTTTCTTCTGCTTTTTGGTTCATTCATCTGCTGTCTGATTTTTGTCTACTACTGGCTTGATTTCCAAACCAGAATTGGTAGTTTATTAATTTATTCTTTGTCGACTTGCCACAGTCTAAGTATTTTGCTGTGTAGAGAGACCTCCTTTTCCTCCACAGCTGTTTTCCTGAATTAGGTAAAAGTTTTTAATTCAGCTGCCTGTCCCTTACCTACTATCATTGTATCAGCTGATAAAGTGCCTGCTTATTGGGTTATGTGTTGGACAGTTTGCTGTAATACCCGTTTTAAACATTTATGGATAACAACAATTAGAATGCCCTTTCATGAGTATGCCTCCTCTTTAATGTCCACTGCTAGCTGCCCTGTTTTGACTTCCATAATGAGAACAACTAAAATCACTTCATATTATAATTCCTGGTTAAAACTTACAGAAATACTTGAAAAACTGAATAAATATGATATGAAATAGAATTATAACTTGAACAATCAACAACTAATTTTATTTAAGTAGACACCTATATAAATAGTTTTTATATATTTTCTTACTGTTGTTGTGAAGTTTTTCATTGCAATACATTGTTTGTATAAAAGTTACATTTTGTTTTAAATTGTTAAAAGTTTAAATTTTAATAAAATGATTCAAGTCATAGTATTGGGGGGTGGTCAAAGTGGTGGTGACCTCACTGTAGCCTGTTGAAAATGTAATGGCCTTTCCTCTGCAGCTGTTGGTCCTCCTCTGCACAAATTTCCAATATAAATATCCCTTATTCTCTGTGTTATTAGCACTGTAATGACTAGTATAGAGTTGTCATATAGTGAAAACAGCATTGTCTAGACAACATCAATGTTTCATGAGAGCACTTTTTCCACATTGCTGTTACTGTGAACTACCACTTTCTTCCTAAGGTGACATTTTCCTATGTTCACCTGTGGGTGTGGTTTCAGAGAGTGAAACACTACTTCCTTGAACATTAGCTGAGGGAAGTGGTGACAGTGTTAGTTCTAATTTAATAAGTGAATCCAGTGACAGAACATAACAGTAGGAGTCTGTTCTCACCAAGCCCAGCATCAGTACTTGGTAATTCATGTTTTCATACTGAAACCATTCAGTAGCATTTCTTGTGTAACAGGAAGTGTTGCCTTTTTCCCTGTGTGTCATTCTTCTGGCATGTGTATCTCACTGCATCCATGACCTTTTCCAAGTCATTGAAGAACTTGATGTAATGACATTCACGGTTTACTAGTTGTTGAGTCTGAAGGGCTGTTAAATCCAGTTATTTATTTTGGAGGATCAGCAGAATTAACCCCATCCTGAGCATGCTTGGATTCTACTAGCACCAGCACATCAGTATTTTATTAATTTATTCTTTATTGACAAACTGGGCCGGCTGGTCCTTGAACTCTTTTAGCCTTGTCCTAGCTGCAGAAGGCACACAAATATAAAAATTCAAATACATAATTTTGGCAATTACACAATTACACAAAGACTGGTTGTACAGGTTTTGTGTAGGCTAAAATCTTCTGTTGTCCCAACAATCTAAAACCATTGAAGTATTATTTTGCCAGTCACCCTACTAGAAAGACAGTTTTCTTGCATATTTTGTATTTTCTCTCTTGATATGATCCTTCCAACTTTTTCTTCATCATTCTGCAGTCAGCCATGTATGTAAACCCACCTTATTCATCCTTTTTGCCCTGTATTGTCAGAATCTCATGAATTATATGAGCTTTCTACTTCTTAAACATCAAGTATAATGCAATCTTTCAAATGCACATAAGCTCTCAGCCTTATTTGGCTACATGTTGTACCCTCCCATTTGCAAATGACCATGTCACACATCATTTGCATTTTTCTTTCATATTTGCTCATGGAGTTTACACCAGTTGCACTAAGTACATTACTACAGGTGAAATCAACACTCTTTTTCTACTGGTGGGAATGAAACATTGATTATGTATATACCCGTTTCTGAGCCTGGGTTGAAAACAGACTATAATGATGTATGCACTTTTGTTAGTGAATAAAATATAAGTATATTGCTTATAGGCAGAAAGCAATGGAATTCTACTGTTGGATTCAAGACCAGTGATCTGGAAACCAACAGTTATAATCCTTGATTGTGGAGCTGAATGAGGTAATTTGTTTTTATTGGTTGATGTGTATATTATGGGATCTAGATCACTATTACAGGCATCCATGAACGTCAATGTTGAAGTTTGCCCTAAGTCTCCATAAGACATATGCTGGTATGAAGTGGTTGAACTGGCTCAGCTATATTCAAACACTATATAGAGTTCCGATAAACTGAAATAAGAGGGAAACTACAACATGCATGAAAGGTGACATTCATTTTAATCAGAACAAGTCCTAATAGAAGTCCTGATGTCTTAATTCCTAGCATATCAGAAGTTAAAAAAATTCTTAGTAGTTTGAAACTTTGCACCCATGACAATGTCATGGGCTTCAGGAGCATTAAAACTCATATGCCTTCATATCGCCAACAACTTGCAGTGCCTTAAGGAAGCATAGCACATGGAAATAACCATGTTAGAAGCGAAAATATTATACATACTTTGTAAGTGAAAATATTTTTCCACAGATTATATAGCAACTTGATTTGATCACCTCTGTTCAGTTATATAGCATTATATATTTTAACATTAAACCATAACTTCCCCATGAAAGCCTAACTTCAGATGGCTTATAAAGATAAAACATTACTGTTTTTTTCTTAAATAAAGACATCTGGAACTTATTTGATATGCATGAAATTAAGAAATTTCCATTTGTCATGTACAGATGCTGCTCTTATGCTGTTCCAGTGGATGGTCACACACAACATTTCTCAGACATTTTTGGATTAGACCAAAAAGTCTTCTGTGAGGGCTGATGTCATTCAGACAGAAGATAATTTAAAATGGCAACAATTCACAGCAATTTCAGCTGCCTGCAAGGCAGCTCCTATTATTTCCTCAGCAGTGCACAGCAGATGAAAATTAAATTGTGTGGATTAAAACGGGATCCATGCTATTAAGAGAGTAATGTGTGTGTGTGTGTGTGTGTGTGTGTGTGTGTGTGTGTGTGTGTGTGTGTGTGTGTGTGTGTGTGTGTGTGTGCGTGTGTGTGTGTGTAGTATCTTCAGAGGCAGATGTGTATATCTTTGTGGTAATAGGATGATAGATCTAGAAATAGTCATCTTAAGGGAATCAAGTAATATTTGTTTGTGGAGTCCTAATTCTAATGATGAGACAATTATCTGCATACTTCACAGCATCTCCAACATGCAGATTTTGCTGCCCCCCATGTCATGACAATTGGAGTTGATGGATTTTGACAGTCTGTAACAGCCTCATTGCAGTTCACTTTGTATCCCCCCCCCCAAAAAATAATAATAATGTGTATAAAAATGTTCTTCTTTCAACTTGTAGCATTTAGTGTGTATAATAAAATGTGATCCATGGCAAATGAATGTTTCATTAGCCAAGCACCATATGTCTGACACAACCAGAGTTTGACCCTCTGCTGACTGACACTGGTATTTACAAGACTGATTTAATGAAGAAGGGTCACTATCAGCTTGATGAGAGGTTAGAAACTAATTTTTAGATTTCATAATCTGATATTCCCAGCAGACTAAAATCTGCCAGATGGACAGGATGTGTTTCATCATTTTACAAATGAGAGGAGCATCTTTTAAAATATGTTACTATCTCATCAGGAATTTTTCGTTGCATTTTTGATATCAGGAATTCGTTTCTTCCATTTGCCTGTTTTCTTTTGGAGTAATATTTATTGTAGTAATAAAATTAAATGTTAATATAATTTGATGAGACTGTTAAAACATACTTTCAAGTAGATTTCTATAAGGAATGCATTTTAGGTGTGACCAAACACTACCTTATACAATATTTCTATAGTTTATGTCAGGGTTGACATGATGTAGTATGCCCAGGTGACAATGCTTTGTTGTAAGCTCCATTCAATTCCTTTACTCTAAGTTATTTTCTATGCAATATAAACCTATTTCTGGGAATAATTGTTTTATTAACTGACTCGCTGGTAGTTAGTGCAGAGGATTGAGGCTATGAGCTGTTAACAGACTGTTTCTTGTAGACAAGCATTCAATTCTCTCAAACTCCATTTGCTTACTGGGTAACTCTGTACAACTCAATTAACAAAAGAATGCTCACAGTTCCAGTGCTTAGATGCATCTGGGGGAACCCTGCAGTATAACCCATGTACACGTACTGAAATATTCACTGTTTGTGCCATGCTACATAACATCATCCTGAGAAAACAGCTTCAGCAGGGTCAACAATGGGAAGGGACACACATCCCACCAGCAATGGCAAGGTCACCACAGCCACACACATGTGAGGAGTCAGAGGGGGAGCCAGCAGCTGCTTTGGATATAGGTAGATGTAGGCATGCTCAATATGCCCAAACATTAGCTAAGAGGCACTGCATATCATGCACACCAACCACCTAAGTGGCTAAAACCTTCATCCTATGCACATACATATAGTAACATTGACACCAGGCAACACTTACAACCTTTACCTACCCATATAATGGCTGTTTACTGCTTGCACCAGATAGAGTCAGCCCTGAATGAAAACTGTTGCAACTGCTGGATTTACAAGGTTAAGTGTTGAACCTGGAGTGTATTGTGTAATAATAGGAATGAATGGCATATATTTGCATGTTGTTACTTGGTAATGTAAGCAAGTAAAAGGTGGCTGATTTATACAGAAATTACTTCAACATGTGACAGCAGAGACTGATGTGACTACATTTGTCCTCTGTCAAGTTGTAGCCCTCAGGCATCAAAGATTCACACATTCATACCTCTCCGAAGTACTGATGATCACATAATGTCCTCAGTTTAGTACCATACTTTTGGACTAAAAAATCATTAAAGAGAGAAGTTAAAAAATAATGAGACACATTTCAGTTTCAGACTTCACAACATTAACAAGATCATTAACAATACTTATGGAAAAAAAATTGAGTCTATCTAATGTCTAACCTTTTTAGACCAAAATATATCAAAGATACAATTAGTAAAGCAACTTCAGAAATGCAGATATACTAAGAACTAAGTCAGCTATGCAACCTGAGCGTCAGACACAAATGTTATGTATTCCTGAATCCAAAATATAGAAAACAAGCATATGGCACAGTTATCATCACTTTCACAGGGTGTTGTGGGGGGGGGGGGGCAGGAAGCCTAGGCTGACACAAAAGGTTGATTATTGTGTGTGAGTAAGAAAGAAAAACAGGCAGACATTTGGATAAAGTGACAAATGGCCAGTGAGACAAAATGAGGTTTAGGTTTCATGGATGAAGCACATAACTGTTGTGTGTGTGTCTGCATGGGTCCTCCAGGTGAAATTGGTGTATGAGTGTCTGCATGAACGCAGTGAAGCTCTGGGCTAGCTGTACATCTTGGTATGTCAGACAGGTGTGAGCCATGCATGGCAGAGGTGGCAGTTTATCGTTATCATACCCGGCCATGAGAACTGGCTTTGTCAGGAGTTGCACTGGCATGTCCATGGTCAGATGCACTGTTTTTTCCTGAACATGACTGATATCTGCTGGACAAGCTCCACTCACAAGGATGCCCAGGACCTCGACTCCATGGACTACCATGTCTGGGTGTGAACACCTCAACCACTGATAGAGCAGTGGAAGTATTGCGACTATCGGAGAGTGATCGGGCACAGCCATGTCAGCTAACAGCAGATAATGTGGCTGACCTATGGTGATGAGGATGTCGTTCCCCTCCCAGCAGACATTCCATCACAAACATTTCCCATTCCAATGTGTCATTCATCTGATCCATTGAATCAGCAACACAGTGGAGGCAGTCATGCATGTCAACCTTTGTCACATATACAACCCTAAGTATTTCTGTGGAGGACCTATGGGAATGTTCCTGCATCTCCATGATGGCCCTAAACATATGTCAAGTGGCATGGGAAGACAACCTTGGATCAGGTGGAGAATGGGAAGTAGGCCTCCTCCAAGCATCCCTAACAACCCTCCTCTGCGGCACCTTACCCACACTTTGGCTGCAGCCAGAGTCAACAGTCACTGAAGTGCTGTAACCACACCTCCCTGATCAGGTGTCTCACCCTCCACCTGTCCAATATCTGTAAGGCTCACTGGAATAGGTTGACATAGGCCTACTGGCTGTGTCTGATATAATTACAGGGGATGGCTGAATGTCAACTTTATTAACAAATTCAACCTCTGCACCCCCCCCCCCAACTGTGCCTCTGTTTGGCCACCATTATTACTAGAGTCTGTTGATACTCTGACGTCAGGTGGTAAGAGTCCTACACTTCCATTGTCAGGATCACCTGTGATAATAAGCAACAAACAGGAAATAAATTAATAGTTACAGTACTATAGTCAAATGTATGCTAACAAACTAACAGTGGTGCTACTATTACAGACAGTACAGCAATTCACATAACAGCCTTAACACTTACATCACACATATGGATAAAATATATAAATTCTTTGAACTGCTCATCACTATGGACAAAAAAGATATTTGGCTTACTATGTGCAGCTGATGCTATGCTTCCCATGTATGATGGTCCTGGAAGAAGTTCAAAAGTTAAGGACAACATCATCATAATTAACATTAATACAGGAGGTTAAAACATTTTGCCCTTTATATGTCCATTAATGATACATTTAATAAGAACTTAGATGGCAAGTCCAACCTAAGCCCATGTATAATCAATCAGAATGTGTTTTTAACTGTAGCAATCTGCATCTCCACCCTCCAAACAAATTTATTGTTAAGCAGAACTTAAATATTGCTATCAGTATGTTACTATACAACAGTATTTAACAAGTGAAATGCGTAAGCCTCCTCCTGGGACTTGTGCACCCTGAAACAGTAGTACCAATGTCAAGGAAATGCTGTTCTGTACTTTACTGGGAGCTGTCTGGATCCCTGAGAGTGGAAATGAATTCTTCAGTTGCTGTTAGTGGTGGCTATGTAGCATTTCCCCCTGGTATCCATCCAATCACAGGCCACTGCAGCTGTTCTCCTCTGTGAAGATGAAATCATGATAGTGGCCCTGTGGCACACCTGATTATATGTCCTGCTGTGGCAACCTACTGCATTCACATCAGCAACTATCTGCTGCCAAATCTGCATTTTTCCTGACAATATCTCCACATCCCCCCCTCAAGCAACAAGACACCATGTCGCCTAAAAGCTGCCACAATGGCCTGATTCAGGGTCAGTGAAGGGTGTTTTTTGGGGATTGGGACACCTGGGTGACATAGTCCTTGGTGACCTGAAACACAAATATGTATAATACAGATAAGTATCACCGAACTAAAAGTCCTGTTTACAGATAACACATAAAAGGTAGCATTTCACTATTACCCACTAGAGAAACATATAACAGTCAAGATATTGAATATGAATAAAAGGAATTGTGTAGTTGTAACATATTACATTCACACACAAAGCAAGGTTGGATGCTAAACAAGGAGAGTAATAATAGCAACATATACTTGTTTGTGCCAAAACAAAAATGCAACTTTGCTCCCCTATCCCCAAAAGAATAGGCAAATGAGACATTTTGCTAAAAAACCATGAGTGAAATACTAAAAGTGCTATCAAATGAACTGTCCCAGAAACATGCCTACAGATTTAACACAAAACATTCCATCTGAAGCTATTGCCAATCATGTGTACCTGTGGTTAGCACTCCCTAAGAGGTGTGTATGGTCCATCCTAGAAGGCTTACACCCCTGTGTCATTGAGAATATAGGATATTTACCATTTCACAGAAATAACAACAGAAGGCTGTATAAAGAAAAAAGTTTTAACATTAGCAGTTGTGATGACAGTTAATAAGACTGTGCAAATGAGAAAGTATAATGCCTAGACAAACAAGCCCATGCCATCAATACACTTCTATGAAATGCATACATATAAAAGTAGCATTTACTAATGCAAATATATATTAACAGATTATATTAACAGATTTTCATATAGCAAAAAAATGCAAGCATACCTTCTCAAGGTCAGTAGTCTTCTGTGAAGATATATCCCAAAGTAATATCCTCTTCTGTGTTATCCACATAAACAAGTCTCCTCACCTACAGGTTCCCTAGTTACACGGTTCCCTTTTTATGGTGTAGATTCAGGGCTATGAGCACGGAGAAGATGCAAATGAGATGTGAACTCATTAGAATTGCTGAATCTCAATTGCTAGGCTCCATGTATCAGATATAAACATAGTGCAGTCACTCCATCAGTGATTGTTGCTAAAGAATTGCAACTGTAAAGGATTACTGTCAGGGAGAAGTAAAATGCAACAGGAATTCAGACTGCCCTACATCTAGTGGGTGTGTCAGCCAGGTTAGACTAACAAAGTGTAGAAGTAATTTTATCAAGGATTTAAATGTAAGTAAGCAGCACACATTTCACAGTCACTGAACAGAAACTGTGAAATGTAAGTAAGCAGCACACATTTCACAGTTTCTGTTCAGTAACATCCAACGTCCCCCTTTATTTGCTGACTACTGTATATTATCCCCATATCCTCACACATTTTAAGGACAAGGATACATAATCTGTTACAAACTGCATGTCTCAGATTACTGCTCAGATAAGACAATAATGAGCAACAAACACAAAGAAAGATAAGATATAGATGCATTTTTATAAGCAATAGTCATAAATGGTTGTGTGATCATTCAGTGCACTATATTTAAAAGTAGTACACACACAAACAACTGTCATATGCTTTGTTAGTACTATGGATGATGTTACAGTTGGTTATATGCAGAATGCTTTTAATTTCCTGTTCTCAAGTTTTTTGTGTGGCAAAGAGGAATAAGACACTCTTACTCTGTTCTGAAGGTTCATTGGATTGAGTTCATATCCTGACCTGTGTAAAAATATTTCATGTGTACCAATAAAAATCTGTGTGTTTATTTCATAAATAGTTTTTCATCATTTCAACTGTTTTCCCCTTTTTTATTTATTTATTTTTATGCCAGTGTTTGTGTGGTGAGAGGGTCATTGCAAACAAGGGAAACAGAGGAACACAATGAATGGCAGGTTTATCTATGCTTATCTTGTTTGCACAACACTTAGCAGTGGTACACACAGGAAACAGACAGAACACCTGCAGGCAGGGGATGGACAGTGTAAAGGTAAAAAAGGATAGATTGTTGCAATTTTTGCTTTCCATCCTGCAATGTCATGAAGCGACATTATGTGGTGGTTAGCAAGGTTCCCCAACACCTGCAACAAGTCAATACAGGAAACAGATAGTCCGGTAAATAAAAATGGTTGCATTCTATTAATTCTTTTTGGCCTCAAGCAAACACTCTAAGCAATGTTGTGTGGTCGGTAACACACAAAACTTAACAATGAATAGGGAATTATGCAACTGTGATTTAACTATTCCTTTGGCAGCAGGTGTAAGTCTAGGACAGTAATACAAATGATCTTGGGTTCAAATACAGGAAGTGCAACATATCTTACTGTTGAGATAGTTCAGTTTATAGCAATGAACAGAAAAAAATATACCAGTGTTACCTCAACATTCTTGTGGCAACAGGTGTAAGTGTAGGGTTGCCTTGGGTTCTAATATAGGACATTCCAGACATTTTTTGCTGTTGTTCCATTTCACATTATATTCAGTCCCACTTATAACACTTTAGATAGTGGAGCTTATATGAATTATATGGATGAGGGATAAGACACCTTTGTTGTGTTTTCAGATGTATGACTCAGGGTATACTGTCTACAATATTTCTGTAAGTATAATTCTGTTACCTGGACTTGGATGACCTTCACACTTAAATAAGACACATACACAAATTAATCTATGTACAAGAACATTGTTGGGTCACACACATACTGGATTAACACTTCAGACTGTCCGCTGTATTTATGAATATGTCATGACTATGCTTGCCGAGCACTTCTTCTAAGGCAAAGTTGGAAAATTACAGCTGTGGAAGAAAATGTTTTGTCCTTTATGCATAAGTTTGAATCCCACACTTTAAAATCAATTTTATCAGTCTATAAAAAGAAAACATAAACATGTCAGGTATTACATTTTATGCCCCCAGTGCTTGGCTGCAAAGTTAACCCACCTAACAGTTGCCTTCCAATTTTAAAACATGTATTTCTAACCTACAGCAGCAAACACCCCTCAAACTAATGCTGAGTGTCAGATTAACCTTCCAGTTCTAAAACCTGTTTTCCTTCCTGCTCAGCACTGTTGCTCCATGCCTAAAATTGAGAAAACTTGTTTAGTATCATTTCATGGGTTTGTGCACTACCAGTAAATGCAATAACAGGAACTGTCAGGAAGTCATTAGTTGCCATTGTTCTACATTTGGTATTAGACATGTCTGGCATGAGAGGAGAAGGTGCCCAAGTTAGGGTGCAAAGTTAGGGTGTTCAGGAGTCCAGGACATTTATTGGACTGCTGGTAAAGTGCCACAGCCAAAGGCTTCTGCATGGGGATTATTCTTGCTCCCAGTACAAGTCTGAGGCTTGGAGTAGTTTGGCTAAGGCTGTATCCAGTGCAACTGGCATGCCTTGCACTAGAGAACAGTGTAGGCACCACTTCAATGACCTACAAAGGCAAAGAGTGATACTCTCAAATGATGGTATTCTGAATTTCAAACTGGTGACATCCCACATATATGTAAGAATGTTAATAAAGATAAATTTTAATACATCTAAAGATAAATATAGGCAAGACTGGCATGCATAATGCTCTTCTGTTCTTTTCTTTGCTTTTCACAGCTAATGCCGACATAGAGTTGAATCCCAGGCTCATGCTGAATGTCTAGAGAGACTGAGGGAAGCAAGTGGTATCTATGCAGTTAAACAGAAGTATTATTGTAGGTTTAAAAGTTGATATATGTTTTGGTATTCTATACAGTAGTAGCAAAGTGAGCATGCATATCCTAACTGTAAAAGCAAGTATGCATGCATAAGTCTGTAACACAAACAAACTTTAGGATTCAAGTTTAAGACTGTAGTAGTTGAGCTATGTAAACTAAATATTAGTCATGTATTTGTTCTGCTTACTGTCCATTTAGCCTTCACAGCATGAAATTACATGTGGAAATGAAGACCCTATCGAAGAATATGTCAGATATTTGCAATGCAGCCATATGTTACCTGCCCCTATGCACTGCAACCCTGGTCTTTCAGTCCTTGTTCACAAATATATCAACTACACTACATAAATTAATAAGAAGTGTTGTGTGATACACCATGGGACAATACACACTCAGGTTTTCTAATACTTGCAGTGATGCAGACAGCTGTTTGCATATAGTTTGTAAAGCTGTTTCTTAAACTATACCTTCACAGTGGAACACAACCACCAAATACTATTCATTGCACACTCATCATTATGCTAACATGTAGAACTTGAACTATCTTGACAGTTGCACATGCCTACACATCCATTTCATGCAGGCCTCCTAACATCTTCTCTCCAACATCCAGATCTGATGTCATCCACCATAAGTTGTCCTGCAGCCTTGCATGAGTCAGATTTGTGCTGTGGCACTTACTTAAAGTATTGTGTTCTCTAGTCTGTGTATTCTAGATAGGCAGGGGTTCTGTTCTCCCTCCAGTCAACTGGGATGTGTGTGAGTGGAGTTTTGTTCTCACTGCAGTCAGCTGTGGTCTGTGTGTGGGTCTGTATCTATCCAGAAGTGCATACATGTATATCTGAGAGTTACCAATCCAATTCCATGCTTTGACAGTTTTTTGACATTTGCACAAGCCTACACATCCATTTAATGCAGACCTTCCAATATCTTCTCTCCAACATCCAGTGCTGATGTCATCCACTGTAAGCAGTCCTGCAGCCTTGTAAGAGTCAGTATTGTGCTGTGGCACTTGATTAAACTACTGTGTTCTCTAGTTTGTGTACTTAGACAGGTAGGGGGTTCTGTTCTCACTGCAGTCAACTGATGTGTGTGTATGTGTGCTTGTGTGTGCATGCCCTTGCCTGACATTACAGAGTGCATTTTACACCAGCATGTGAGACACTGCTAAAGTAGCATTTTCTCCTCACCAGACTCTGCTGATGTCATTCATTATAAAGTGTTGTCTGGCACTCTTCAAGTCAGACTTGAGCTGTGGTGCTTACCTTAAATACCAAGTTCCCTAGCTGGTGTACTTAGATTTATAGGGGTTCTGTTCTCACTGCAGTCAACTGTGGTATGTGTGTGTGTGTGTGTGTGTGTGTGTGTGTGTGTGTGTGTGTGTGTGTGTGTGTGTGTGTGTGTGTGTGTGCTTTTGATTGACATTATAGAGTACATTTTACACCAGCATGTGGGGAACTGCTATTAGCATTTTCTCCTCACCAGACTCTGCTGATGTCATCCATTATAGCTGATATGTGGATGTGCAGTATTCCTACCAGAGCAAGGTCAGAGACTGGCCTGGAGGCCAGGCACAAGATTCTTCATCCTATACAATACAGATAGTGCCAGGGATTTCAGTCTATCCACATATGTCATGGCATGCTTTGCAAACTTTGTATGTTCTTGGTGAGAAACCCCTGTGGTCTCGCCAGCTGCTACAGGTGTCTGGTGTGGTACATGCAAAAGAGAGCATTATACTCTGTTAGTGTTATGATGATGTTCAAGTACAGTACTGTTATATAATCCTCAGATCTGAATACCATGGTCTGATATATGAGGTGCACAACATAGCCTTTCCATACCGCTGCAAACACTTGGTGATCAAAATTCAGATTGGTATCTATGTGTATTCCCAGGTCTTGCACCATTGGGTTTCAGCAGAGGGGAGTGTTGTCAATGCTGTAATTAGCAGGGAATTCCATTTTGCAGAAGGCCAAAATAAACATACATTTTTGCATTTATTTGTAGACTGTGTGGCTTTGGCACTAATCATTTGTCGGTGTTAGCCCCTCCTGTAGTATGTTATCATCGTTACTGGACTCAATGATTGTACCCAATAGGCAAGAATCAGCAAACTTCTTAAGCCAACTGTTGAGAACACATTATAAACAGTAAAGGACCAAGCACAGCTTCCTGGGGTACACCAGCGGTGACAGTTCTACTGCTAGAGGTTGATTCACCAACTTTCACATTATGTGTTCTGTTGGTGAGCCATTTGGTTAACCATCTAATGATGTAAGGCTTAATCTCCACCTGGGAGAGTTTTTCAATGATACCTGAGTCGGAAATTGTGTTAAAACCCTAAGTCAGATCAAGATAAAAAGGATGCACTGTCTTACCTTCATCCAAGTCTATCACACAGAATCAATGTGCTGTGGCAACATCACAGTGCCCCTATAGCATGATTCAGCACATCCAACTTCCTGACACAGTTGAATACACACTTCAACACACCCTCCACATGGACTATGTTCTTGTAGAAGGGTGTTCATCAACATGCATCAATCAGAGTTGGGGGGACAGCACTTGATGCATGCATGTATAAACACACCCTGACTCTCCTCATCTGTGAGGTAGACCGACATGTCATCATGGACCTTTTTTACATGGACACTAGTAATTAATATCCCAGCTGTATACAACAGACTTGCGTGAGTTGTTAATGCTACATCCATGTCTGTTACATCCATTAGATGCCCTCAAAGAGGATGTTGAGGGTATGCATGATGACAACACTATCATCCTGTGGAACTTAACTAGGCCAAGGCATGTGACACAAATCCACACTGAGGTATTCACTCAGCACTGTCAGATGTGGCCACAAACACCTATATCAACAAGTAGGTAAACCAGTGGATCACATATGTGGCATCTAAATATGTTGAAGTGTGTGAAGTGACTTATATGTCCAGTCCAGTGATGAGGTCTGTACATCAGGGCTGTCTGCTAGGCCATTTCCTGTCCATTATTTAAGTCACAGACATCATGAATGACATATACATTCTGTGTCCAAGCAGCTGTCTGAAGGACTATGGACTGTGGGCAATCATTAACTCAAGCTGTGATATTAGTATAATACAGACAGTATCAACATACACCACAAATTGCTGCCACAGCCATGACAACACATGAGATGAAACAAAAACATGGGAAATTTGTTACATTATGAAAACAAATGCACAACCCATGGAAAATGTAGACATCACACCCTATACGCAGACCAACTGGTATGTGACTTGTGTCCTGGGGTAGATGGTATGTGGAACATCTACCAGCATGTGGTTACAGTGCTGACCCTTTCCTTGTATGTAACACAACTACTGAGTATGTGAAGGACATCCACATCAAAGACCATAATGCCTCCTTAGTTCACAGCCTTCATCATACCAATAACTGAGTACAATGCACCCTTCTTCGTGTACCTCCCTACACATCTTCCACTGATGTGTAAATGAAGTGTACCACCTTTGCCACACTGAGCTGTCACACATCTTATTGTCCATACCTAGGTATTCTTTTTGTTGCATAAACATTACAGTCTGATGCCGTGGAGCACCCATTAAGGTGTTACACCAGATGCATGTGGAATATGTGTTCTTGTGATGTACACAGTACATACATAGCTGTTTGTCAACAGTGATGGCATGGGCTACATTCATGATAGTCTGGATTGTGCCATATATATCTGCGAAGCACACCAGTCAACTAGCCTGTAGTGATCCTAATGTCACATACAGGTATAGGAGTGTCCCTCCTAACATCTCCAGCAGATGTTACAGTGTCAAGACAGTGTGCTTGATTACCTCATAGATTTCTGACATGTCATAATAGTTATACACGTGTGTTAGTGCAAAACTATCTATGATTATTCAGAATGACATATGTTTTTTCACAGACATGTGATTACTGGTGGTAGTATTCTGATATTGTTCATGACTGTGTGTGCTTCTTTTACTGTGGTTCATGAGCCTGTAACTGTTTTCCACTTGTTGGAGACCTCTGCTGTCATTATACTCATATTCAGGCAAATCAGTTTGCACATCTTCACAATATGCACCCAACCCCAATTGTATATAACATCCCTGATAGATGTTCTCTGCATTGTTCATGTCAGGACGCTTATCTCACAAAGACATCTTCTCCATTGTTTTGTCATCTTGTGTAACAGTCACATAATATACATTTTCAATGTACAGTCCGTATTATACCATTTTGATATGTGATTGGTGTACATGCTACCACTATCTTCCATGGACATGCCCTCATCTGGTCTACATTAGGATGTTGCACCTATCCTGTTTCCCTGTGTTCAATCCTACAATTCATCTGTGTGTCCCTATTCAATACACACACACTTCCCTTGACTACTTATTTTAAATGGCAGTCCATGTACTGTTACAGATCATTTACACAACTTTTATACTGAATGTCTGGAATGGGATTTCACCATACTCTGCACTGCATACACTGTTCTATGCTGTATTTAGACCATATACATCACTACATGCTAAACCCTGGTAATCACTGAGGAATTCTGTGCAATCTCGATGACGTAGTTTGCTCTGAGGTACATAGGATAGCTATCCATGTTGCTTTACACAGTTTCCTGGCTGGCAACACTGTTGCTGGCCATGAAACTGTGCTTGTTTATATTTAAATGTGGTGCACAGCATGAATATGTAAATAGTGCTGCTGCTCACAGCACAAACATGTAAATTCCACGTAGGCTTCACGAGAAGCCTACATGGATTTTAATGAATCCCAGGATTTGTTCTATTTGAGAATCTATATCTCCATAGAACTAATAGCTCCTTAAACACCTATACCAAGGACCCCTACCTACATCAACAAGTAAATAAGACTGATTGGTGGTGTAGATACCTAACCCAACACATTCCCACCCGAACTGAGCAAGTTACCCCTACATATCAAACAAAGAAGTAGTCTGACTGCTTTCAAAGTGAATGTCATTAATTGGATGGGCAGTCATAAATTATACCTTGAATTATCCTGTGTAGCCCTCCTACACAAAGAGAGTATATGCTATTTAATTACATAATTAGTCAAAGGTCTACTTAGCGAGGCTCATAAATTTTACTAGTAACTGCTTACCTAGTATTAACCTACGAACCTAAGGCCTTGTGCCTCTATATTCCCCTCCCACCCGTTGTTTTTCTATTTAGCTTCTGAGTCGTTAGTCAAACCCTTGGATCCAGGTTACACTCAGCACTTAATCCTTCTGCATAATAGCAAGAATGAGATCATAAGTACAACTGTAAGAAATGAGGTTCCTTCATATTTATGCTTTGCCTAGTCTCCCTGAAAAAGTGTAGAAATCTCAGCAATCCAGGAGTTTCCATGAATAGTCCCACTGCTCCTCAGGATTTGCAGGATTCAATTGTGGTAGTTTGGTCACTTAGTGAGAATGGTCCCTGGTCACCTTCCATGGGTGATGTACAAAGCACACGTCAAAGAAAGGTCTTAAGAGAGGCCTAAGCCACACTGGAGAGATTATCTATGTTAGCTGAACTGGGAATATTTCAAAATCTCCAAGGATAAGCTGTAGTCTGATGCCATTGAAAGAGAAAGAGAAAGAGAAAGAGAAAGAGAAAGAGAAAGAGAAGTGAGGCCATCCCTCCTCAGCTTGCTGTGTTCATGACCCTCAGCAGGACAAGTGCTTAGAAAATGAAAAGATAGATATAGATATACAGACAGACAGATAGTATGAATGCTACCTTGAATCTCCTCTTGAACTAGACTGGACCCAATGGTGCTAACTTGGTAAATAAAAATAAGACAACTAACTTAAAAGCAAACATTTTTGCTACAGAGTTTAAAACTGCGATAGTCTAATTGGTTACCATTGCATGATTGTCTTTTAATGGTGCCCCAAAGTTGCTGAATGCTGAAAAAGCTAGGTATGGCCTTATCTCTGTATTCCTCAATCCTTTTCAAAAGACCTTGAAAATATTACCTGGAATTTGGAAAGGCTTTCCTCTCACATAAAGCCTGTTATTCTTAGACTGCCCAAATGCTGTGAATTCCCAGTAGCATGCGACTCAGCATAGAGAACCATCTTAATGGATGAACTGCATGCCAATGCAGCAATTCTGGGAAAAGATTAATGGTAATTACCCATGTTGACTCCCAAAACAATGCAGTTAGCCCCTGATTTACTGCAGGACAATTTAGAGAAATTCTCATCAAAATAAAATTTCACTGCTGGAGGAAAAAGTGAATGCCATCAAAAGGTAGTAGTCAAACATTCACTCATCTTGAAGTAGTTGTAGTGCAGATCTGTTCAGCAAATATGTGGAGTGGTTGTGTCTGTGTTATTGAGTATATGTGTGTAGACTCATGTTTGTGTGTGTGTGTGTGTGTGTGTGTGTGTGTGTGTGTGTGTGTGTGTGTGTGTGTGTGTGCGTGCGCGCACACGCTTGCATGGGCATGAATGAAGGTGCATGAATGTGTGTGTGTGCATATGTGTGGGTATGGATAAATGAGTGAGTGTACCCATGACACTGACAGACTTTGGGGGTGCTAGTTTGTTGATGGGTAGATGTGTGTGTCTGTGTAGGGGGTGCCTTTGCTAATGTGATGCCAGGGCTATTTGGGAGAACATCAACACCATGTTAGCGAAAGTTTGATTCAGAGACATGGTAATGACCTGATATTTCTGAACTGCACCTTCTCAAAGTCAAATAAATTAACCTACCTATGGTAAGCAATTTGTGTGAGCAGTATACTTCTTTTTGAATCCCAGTCAATGACACCCAGTAACATGTCATTGTTATGCAACAAAATAGCTACAAGTTTTTTTGTTAGAGGTCATGTAAAGATATGATTACTGCTCTTATAAGCACCTGTGAATTTTGTAACAAGAATTAAAAAGAAATAAATGTTACCATTAATTGCAGATATGGAGATAATATTGTGAAGTCTTTCTTGTATTATTCTTCAAATACTTTATATTTACATGACCCTGGGGCACTCTGGTTAGCACAGACTTTAGCCTGTTGGAGACTTTGAATGCAAAATCAAGGAATCATGCAGACCCACTGGCAACTATTTACCTAAATGCTAATTGAATGAAAATAATTAAATGAATCTACTTTCATGAATATCAGAGTTAATTTGTTTTTCAGGGGTAAGCACCCCTATACTCACTATGTGCCCCCTTCTTTTGCAGGACTTACTCTGCGGTCCTGCAACAGTGAGAAAACTGGAAACCCATTGCCATTGAAAGTTGTCTCAATGAGTTACCTTGCTCTATTAGCATTTGATAAACAGCTGTGTCCAGGTCGGCATACTCCCAATGTTAACATAAAATGAATCTAGTATAAACTAGCTGCATATCTAAAGCTGCTAAGCAAATGTTTTAATAGCATTTTTATTAATACTGTATGCAGTATACAATGTTGCAATGAGATTTCCAAGAGTCATAACCACATTATTGTAGTACACCAGTATTTTAACTGTGGTTTACCTCTCAAACTTTGCTCATCGAGTGAATCAGTTAAACTGGTTCTCAAAAAATAATAATGTGTATAGCAGCAATGACAGATTCATAACTCTTTGCACTCTGCACACTTCTAGACAAAAGTGAATGATATACTTTATCTTAGAGTACCAAGTGAATATTACAGTACACAATTTTCTCCTTTCCTGATGTTCTGATATACAGTTAGTGATTATGTGTTAACAGTGAGATCTCTGATAGAAGTGCTGTAAAATATTTACAAAGCCAACATGTTATGGCTTTATGTCTCATAGTATTAGGGGTAGTGCTACATAAAAATGACATTTCTAGTCCCAGTTTAGGTGTCCCATACTTTTATAGCTGCAAAAAGGATAGCAATAAAAAAGTATGCATGAACTGGAATGGATACAGAAAAAGAATGGCATTAACTGCTATTTGTACTAGTAAGCAGACCATCTAGTTACTCCTTGAACATTGCAGAGTGTGCAGTATAGGTGGACTGCCTCATAACTGCAGCAAAAGTTGGTATCAGATAATGTGATAAGAATAAGAATGTGGTGTTGAGTTTGACTGTGTCCTGCATCATATATGTCTGACTTAGAGGAGAAAAGAGAAGATAAGGAGTTTATCTAGGGGACCTGGTGATTATGATACTTTTGGGAGAAGATTTGTTGAAATTTGGATGAGATGGACTGTTACCTCCCAGATATTTTCTGATGGATTTTATATATATTATAATATATACTTATTGGTAACAAACTTCTTAAGCAAAGCCACCATGCATAAAGTTTATAAAACACTGACCGCACAGCAGTTCATTTTTTCTAGAGCAGTGACTAATCATGTAATATCAGAGGGAGGTACTTTTATCTTTTTTACAGCAATTATACATTAAATTGATGACAGAGAAGAAGATGCCTGCATATAAAAGATGGTGGGAAGGTTAGGGGACACAACTTAATCTTGCTAAAGTAACCGCTAAAGAGGAAGACCTGAATTTGGGCAGTTCTACACAGTGATTTCAGATACCAAAGTAACTGCTTAAGGGGAAGACCTGAATTTGGACAGTTCTACAAAGAGATTTCAGAGCCCAAAGTAACCGATAAAGGGGAAGACCTGAATTTGGGCAGCTCTGCACAGTGAATTCAGAGACCAACATAACTGCTAAAGGGGAAGACCTGAATTCAAACAGTTCTACACAGCAATTTCAGAGCACAAAGTAACCGATAAAGGGGTAAACCTGAATTTGAGCAGTTTTACACAGTTATTTCTGAGCCCAAAATAACCACTAAAGGGAAGACCTGAATTTACGCAGTTGCGTACAACCATTTCAGGGCAGTACTTCAAGCATAGTTTAATAGTCATAAAAAACAAACCACGTAGAAGGATAAAACCAGCTCCTTGTAAATAAGTCATAAATAAAAGCAAAACCAAGGAGGCGATAAACACAAATCGATTGATTTCTATCTAAGGAAGCAGTGGGGAAGCAATGCGAAAGCGCTCATACTCTTATTAAATTTTGTTTGCTTTTATCCTGCTGTGTTTATTGTTTCCTTGGCTTTGCTCTTATTTATAGTTTAGTCGTCGGTTTAAGCAAAGTATGTCCCAGACATTTGTACAAGTATATTAAGCAGGAAGAGAGAGATAGGTAGTTAACATTAGGTGAAAATGTCAGGTGTAGCAGAGTTTTATTAATATATTTTTGAAAATATGTATTGCTTGGGTTTTAGTGCATAAAACATGGGGTGGTAGAGGAAAAAATGATACTTGAACCCGTTAATTGATTGTAATGGGTCTAAAAGAATTTCCATTATATGTTATATGCTAATGCATGTTAATTAGTTGTGTGCAGGATGACTAACATAGCTATATATTTCCTATACAAATAAGATGGTATTGATATAAACTGTACATTTCAAAGTTTTAATTATACATGATGAACACCTGAGCTCCTTTCAAATATATACATCTCTGAGCTGTGAAATCTGCTGTTTAGCTTCCTACTAGTAAGCTAATCATTCAGAATCCATTGCAAAGAACTATGCTCTATGCCCGGATAGATAAATGTGTTTTCAAAATAAGAAAGCTCTTTATACGTCATTACACCCATTTCTCTGATTCACTCATAACTGAAGAAGTTTATATGTAAAAGTATTAAATAATTTCTTAGCTTCACCCATCACTTTTCTCCAAAAAATAGTTACTCATATACACTGTTACAGCTGTTTGAAAATAGTAGCATTGAAAGAGATATGGGTTGCAGCTAGGTACTTGCATTACCACTCATCCGAATGTAATCTGCCTGAAAATTACTCTTGAAGGAGACATCTGCATAGATACATGTGAAAATCACACGTTTAAAAAGGCATCACTATACCACATCTACACATTCTAGAATAATTTCATAATCTGTAAACACAATGCAGTTTCCTTCACATGAAACATTGTATACATACCTCTAGCTCAAGGAATAGTTACTGACTGGCTTGGAATTAATGGTTATTCAGGGGTTTCCGAAGATTAGATGGAATAGTTCTGCGGGAATGAGAGTATTGCACAAGTGGCCTATCTTCACAGGGTCAGTATTAGATCAGTACCTTACTCCACTTAACTTCATAGTTAAATAAAGGGCTTGAAATCAAAATTGATTGTCTGAAGCATATATATCTATATTTCTATCCATATCTATCTATCTCTCTTGTTTGTTTTTGTCTTTCGGCTTTTCCCGGTTAGGGGTCGCCACAGCGAAACTCCTGTCTGCTAATGATTGGCAGTTGATTTTTACGTACCGGCTTGCCAGGCCTGACGCACAACCTTCAACAAAGATACGCCTATTCACGCATGTCTTCACGCAGAAGACGCTCTAGCTGAGAATCGAACTGGACAGCATCTTACTGTGAGGTGACAACGCTACCGCAGCACCACCACTGCGGGACTTCTCTATATCTATATATATATATATATATATAGAGAGAGAGAGAGAGAGAGAGAGAGAGAGAGAGATCTATTAGACATAGACATACTGTGTATCTGAGTATATATACATATGTATATAATGCATGTTAATTAGTTGTGTGCAGGATGACTAACATAGCTATATATTTCCTATACAAATAAGATGGTATTGATATAAACTGTACATTTCAAAGTTTTAATTATACATGATGAACACCTGAGCTCCTTTCAAATATATACATCTCTGAGCTGTGAAATCTGCTGTTTAGCTTCCTACTAGTAAGCTAATCATTCAGAATCCATTGCAAAGAACTATGCTCTATGCCCAGATAGATAAATGTGTTTTCAAAATAAGAAAGCTCTTTATACGTCATTACACCCATTTCTCTGATTCACTCATAACTGAAGAAGTTTATATGTAAAAGTATTAAATAATTTCTTAGCTTCACCCATCACTTTTCTCCAAAAAATAGTTACTCATATACACTGTTACAGCTGTTTGAAAATAGTAGCATTGAAAGAGATATGGGTTGCAGCTAGGTACTTGCATTACCACTCATCCGAATGTAATCTGCCTGAAAATTACTCTTGAAGGAGACATCTGCATAGATACATGTGAAAATCACACGTTTAAAAGGCATCACTATACCACATCTACACATTCTAGAATAATTTCATAATCTGTAAACACAATGCAGTTTCCTTCACATGAAACATTGTATACATACCTCTAGCTCAAGGAATAGTTACTGACTGGCTTGGAATTAATGGTTATTCAGGGGTTTCCGAAGATTAGATGGAATAGTTCTGCGGGAATGAGAGTATTGCACAAGTGGCCTATCTTCACAGGGTCAGTATTAGATCAGTACCTTACTCCACTTAACTTCATAGTTAAATAAAGGGCTTGAAATCAAAATTGATTGTCTGAAGCATATATATCTATATTTCTATCCATATCTATCTATCTCTCTTGTTTGTTTTTGTCTTTCGGCTTTTCCCGGTTAGGGGTCGCCACAGCGAAACTCCTGTCTGCTAATGATTGGCAGTTGATTTTTACGTACCGGCTTGCCAGGCCTGACGCACAACCTTCAACAAAGATACGCCTATTCACGCATGTCTTCACGCAGAAGACGCTCTAGCTGAGAATCGAACTGGACAGCATCTTACTGTGAGGTGACAACGCTACCGCAGCACCACCACTGCGGGACTTCTCTCTCTATATATATATATATATATATAGAGAGAGAGAGAGAGAGAGAGAGAGAGAGAGAGAGAGAGAGAGAGATCTATTAGACATAGACATACTGTGTATCTGAGTATATATACATATGTGTATATATATATATATATATATATATATATATATATATATATATATATATATGTATATATATATATATATATATATATGTGTGTGTGTGTGTGTGTGTGTGTGTGTGTGTGTGTATGGGTCTAAGACTATTCATCGAAAACACATTTACTGAAACACATTTGACTGTGCACACTTCACTGAAAGCTCAATTCACTGAAAACACAATTCACTGAAACATATTTCAATGAAAGTTATATATGGCCTTTTCCCCACTGTAGTGTGACCCTGGAGTTAGTATATATAGTAAGGGTTGTGTGGGGAGCACCACCCCCACATTAGGGGGTGTGGAAGGCATAGCCCCCCACCTATTTTAAATATTTTGAACTATATACATGGATACTTGCAATTCCAATAAGTTACTCTTTTCTGAACATAATATATATCCAAACTATGTGGGGGGGCTGTGCCCCCACATCTCCCCTTACTATATATACTTACTCCGGGGTCGCACTACAGTGGGGAAAAGGCCATATATAACTTTCAGTGAAATGTGTTTCAGTGAATTGTGTTTTCAGTGAATTGAGCTTTCAATGATTTGTGCACAGTCATTTGAGTTTCAGTGAATAGTCCTAGACATATACACACACACACATATATATATATATATATATATATATATATATATATATATATATATATATATGTGTGTGTTTGTGTGTGTAGATCTGTAGATCTATATCTATAGCTACATCTATATCTATATCTATATCTATCTATACATATATATATATATATATATATATATATATATATATATTCCAAAACTTCTCC